>NW_022170403.1:45024884-45025720 GCF_008802855.1 Photinus pyralis
AATAAAAATATTTGACCCACATCAAAACTTACAACCCCCGTCATCGAATAATTTACGTAGAAGAGAGCGAGTTTTCTTAAAAAATACGAATTTTTCAAACAGAATGTTATTTTACTTATACTTGGCAATTTAAGGGTTGCTTGTAGGTTTTTTTAATATAATCGCCCAAGGAAATAAAAATATTTGACCCACAACAAAATTTACAACTCCCGCAATCGAATAATTATACGTAGATGAGAGCGAATTTTCTTAAAAAAATAGGAATTTTTCAAACATAATGTTATTTTACTTATACTTGGCCATTTAAGGGTTGCTTTTAGGTTCTTTTAATATAATCGATCAAGGAAATAAAAATATTTGACCCACAACAAAATTTACAACTCCCGCAATCGAATAATTATATGTAGATAAGAGCGAACTTTCTTAAAAAATACGAATTTTTCAAACAGAATGTTATTTTACTTATACTTGGCAATTTAAGGGTTGCTTGTAGGTTTTTTTAATATAATCGCCCAAGGAAATAAAAATATTTGACCCACAACAAAATTTACAACTCCCGCAATCGAATAATTATACGTAGATGAGAGCGAATTTTCTTAAAAAAATAGGAATTTTTCAAACATAATGTTATTTTACTTATACTTGGCCATTTAAGGGTTGCTTTTAGGTTCTTTTAATATAATCGATCAAGGAAATAAAAATATTTGACCCACAACAAAATTTACAACTCCCGCAATCGAATAATTATATGTAGATAAGAGCGAACTTTCTTAAAAAATACGAATTTTTCAAACAGAATGTTATTTTACTTATACTTGGCAATTTAAGGGTTGCTT
>NW_022170403.1:45025820-45130792 GCF_008802855.1 Photinus pyralis
TCCGCGAGTGAAATCACGGGGGTTGGAAGGGGTGGAAAGTGGTATTTTGCAAATTGTGGTAAAACTATTGATTTTAGACGAAAATGTTAAATGTAAAAGTTATAGAGATTAAAAAAAATGAGCAACTTTTGTATCTGCACTATTTTCACATAACCTCCAATTTTCCTAGAAAAACCGGAAAAACTGTTTTTTTCGTTTTTTATTCTTATTTTTGCAAAAAAATGTCTTAGGGGTTTGAAATTTGGAGGTTTTATGATAAAACAGAAGATAATTGTTTGGGCCCATAAAGTTGAATCGTTTCCAAGATCTCACGATTTCTGTAAAAATCACCTCTTTTTCAAGGGGATGAAAAATCTATTTTTTTTGTATTTTTTGTATTTTGTATACAAATAACATGTGTATTAGGAACAGAGAGCCCTCCTCGTGCATTATATTTTCCGGATACAGAATTGGCAAAAAATTAAATCGAAATAAAGCTTTGAAATAATTCTCATAGTGATAGACAAAGAATTCTTCGCGCAGTATGTTCTCCTAAAAGCAAGAAAAATCTTACATGACTTTGTCAACAAAATAACAGATGTATTAGAAACAGAAAGATCTCCTTGTGCATTATATTTTCCTGATACAGAATTGGCAAAGTTTGAAATCGAAGTAAAGCGTTGAAATACTTCCATAGTGATAGAAAATAAAGACCTCTTCCTGCATTATATTCTCCTAGTAGCAAAAAACTTCTTATATAACTTTGTCAACAAATAACAGGTGTATCAGGAACAGAAATACCTCCTCGTGCATTATATTTTCCTGATACAAAATTGGCAAAGATTTAAATCGAAATAAAGCTTTGAAATACTTCTCATAGTGATAGAGAATAAAGACCTCTTCGCGCATTATGTTCCCCCACTAGCAAGAAAAATTTTACATAAGTTTGTATACAAACAACAAGTGTATTAGGAACAGAAAAACCTCGTCGTGCATTATACTTTCCTGATACAGAATTGGCAAAAATTTAAATCCAAGTAAAGCTTTCAAATATTTCTCATAGATCTCAAAGACCTCTTCGTCCATTATGTTCTCCTAGTAGCAAGAAAAATTTTACATGAGTTTGTCAACTAATAACAGGTGTATTAGGAACCAAAAGGCCTCTTCGTGCATTACATTTTCCTGATACAGAAATGGCAAAAATTTAAATCGAAACAAAGCTTTGAAATACTTCTCATAGTGATATAAAAAGACCTCTTCGTCCATTATGTTCTCCTAGTAGCAAGAAAAATTTTACATGAGCTTGTCAACTAATATAAGGTGTATTAGGAACCAAAAGACCTCCTCGTGCATTATATTTTCCTGATACACAAATGGCAAAAATTTAAATCGAAATAAAGCTTTGAAATACTTCTCATAGTGGTAGAAAAGATAGTGATAGAAAACAAAAGGAACAGAAAGACCTCCTCGTGCATTATATTTTCCTGATACAGAATTAGAAAAGTGTAATACATCCTCTCCTCAAGTCATTTTTTCCATCTCAATTCCCGTTTTAAGATTCTTCACGCCACTTCAAAAGGTCCCTTTCTTAACGTTCTCGAAGCTATTACAAAGTAGAGCCAGGGAAAGCTATTTATCGCCGGGGATTTCAATGCTAGAGTAGGAGTGGAAAGGGACGAAAACAGAGACAATATTACGAAAATATGGAGAAGACGAAAGAAACAACAATGGAGATCCAATACATTTTATGAACATAAAGAAATTCATAAGTACACCAGTGAAGTCGCATTCAAAAAATAAAAAATCTAGTATAGACCATGTGGTAACAGAAAGGAATAACTACAAGTTAATTAAAGATGTAAAAGTAAGAAAAGAGGCGGAAATATATAGCGACCATTACCTACTGGTAGCGAAAATAAGAGGCACGCCTAAACTAGAAGAAAAGAAGATCGAAGAGACGAGAAAACAACAAAGAAACAATAAAAAGCTATAAACTACAAAATCCGCAAGGTAGCCGCAGTTTACGAATAAATCATTAACCAAAAGTAAATGACGCAGCAGGTTGGAAATATAAGACGGTAGAAGAAATGTGGTGAAGATTCAAGGATACTTTAGTAACAGCAGCAAAAGAAGCATAAAGAAGATAAACACACATACTAAAAGAACAGCGTAGTGGAATGACAATATTAAGAAACAAATTGAAATTAAGAAAGATGGAAACAATATGTAGAAAACAAGACCGAAAATAAATACAACCAATATAAGGAACAAAGGAGAAAAGGAAAGAAATATGGTCAAAGAAGCTAAGGAAGCAGCACTGCAAGAATTTGGGAAAAGGATTCAAAGTAATAGTAAAAAAAATCAAAAATAAGGTAGGTCAAATTCTGACCCACCCTGACTACATTATGGATAGATGGAGAGAATATTCCTAGGATCTGTTAGGAGGAAGTTCAAATTATGAGCAAAATGATAAGGAGGGAATGGATGAAGGCAATAAAAACAACCATAATAAGAAAGAGACAGAACACGAGAACCAAGGAATCGACATGGTAACCAACAACTAGCAAATAAATCAGAAGAGAAAATTAAAGTTGCTCTACAGAAAATGAAAAACGGGAAAGCCCCAGGTAAGATTACCGCACAAATGATTAAAAAGATAGGAAGTGAAGCAATGAAGAAAATACTAGAATTGTATAATAAAATATGGAAAGAGGAACAGATACCAAAAGAGAATTGCAGGAGTGTTGTTACGTGACCACATACGAAGATCTTGGAATGGAGTCCGTGACCAAATTCAGTGAAAAACGACAACTGAGTTGGTGGGGACACCTGCAAAGAGGAGCAGAGAATCGTGAGACGGGTATGGGAAGCAAACGCACTGGGAAGGCGAGGAAGAGGAAAGAAACCTGGGATGGAGCGGCGAAGAAAATATTACAAGCAAGGAGAAAAACGTAAAGGAAATGGCAAAGAACAAGAAGCAGTGGAGTGAGGAATGTGTTTGAGAACGGTTAGGAACCGAGTAGAAATGTTATTTATTAATTAATTACTAGATTTTTGTCTTCTTAAATTGAGTGTACATACTTAAAGATGATTGATTAAGTTTGTGTGTTGTAAAATGATTTATAATTTGAGCCATACACCTTAGGGTAAATAGGTTTTTTTTTTAAATTTTATTTAATATTAAGAAACATATGCACCCTTTTTTTGTGCATTATGTGAACAACAGGTGTATGTACAGTTCAACCGTTTGGACAATAACTTTCTGTAAGATGGCTCAATTCCAGTATTATATTTTAATCCCAAGGGATTACAACAAATAGAGGTTAAATACTCGTTTTGGTCCGGTAAATGTACAAATACCTTTATTTCAAGCCTTGCCTATTTATGGACTGCTGATCTATCTAAAACATACATTTTGGGCTCATAAATTTAAAACTCAATTTGAGATTATAATATTTGACAATGAAATACGACCCTTAGGCGTGACAGTATTCAATTAAAGTACAGTAGGACATAAAAACGTAACGTTTCCAGCTATCACAACTTGTCAAATAAAGTTCAGAATTCAATTACTTGAGGATAGGTGGAGCCGATTGAAAATGCCATCGTGTGTAAGTTACACGCATGCTATAAAACGAACCGATGTGTGTTTCGTTCCAACTCAAGTTAATTATAATGTAAATTATACCAATAACAAATATCGGTTCCAATTCCAAATTTAATTGCATTTTAGGAATAATTTAGTTGTAAAGTGGATAAGCGAAATCTGACTTTCTTACCAGCTTAAATAATCTGAAAGCACTTTCGAATAAAACCAAAGTTGCGTATCAGAAGCCGCATATTTTTGCATGAATGTAAGTTATTACCGTGTAGTACGCTAATTTACCATTGGGAGTGAAAAGCAATTATTACTTCTTGTGTGTCGAAACCTACTGCAATGCACAAACTTCAACAAAAGCTTTTGTTTGTGCACAAACACATTAATTTATTCGTTGATATCTAGAAATCATATTCAGCAGTTTCCATTGAGTTGGAAGTTGATTACATAGCATTAAGTTGTATGTATGCATATAGAACAATAATCCAATCAATATATGTTTGCTTATGATGCCAATTGTAAGCAACCTAGTGAACTGTTCAAAAAATTACTCACGCACGAACTAATATTGGTAATTAATATGCAGTGTATAAATATACCTATGGTTCGCCTTTCGTATGCTTAATTTGAATCTGTTTAAATTTTATTTGGCAAATTAAAATCGATGCAAAAATATGCTAGCGAAGTTAGAGTGGTATGTGAGAAATAAGCTTATACAGTTGGACCATTCTTTTCATAATGGCGACCGTGAAAATTGAAAATTATGCTAAGAAAGAAAAAAAACCATTAAAATTTGAAAGTTGAGTTTTATATATTTTGCTGATAACGCCATTTAGGATTACAGTAGTAGGTATGAATATGGAGTTTAACGAAAGAGAAACGAGCTCATAATTATGCGGTGTCTGTCCGTCCGTCCGTCTGTCCGTGAGCATGAAATCTCGAATTTTGAAAGTGGATCCTTTATCAAATTTCTAGATTGGAGTTATTGGACTAGCAATGTAGGCCAAAAAATAAGGAAGGCCCTTTTGACATCTCCGTTAGTTATGAACCGAATTGCATGAAACTCAAGATATAATGCGCAATGTCAAGCCATAGCCATACCCAGGAGCTCGTTTGCTATATTTGTTTACACTTTTACTGCAGAATACCCACCTAGTGCTAAGAGGGAAATCATACACATGAAAATTGTTTATTTTTCGCCAATTAAAACAAACGAATTTAGCCTACCCAAATCAACGAGATTTTTGCAAACTGCATAGACAAACATACCACAAAGAGTTACACCCACTATTACGATTTTCGCCGTTAAAGACGTGGATAGATCTTCATCCTCGTTCTCCTTAATTGAACACGAAACTCTGTTGAGGTATTTACTGTCATATTCTACGCCTGGGAAAACATCGCTCTTGAAACGCCTTATAAATTGGCATAAAGTGGGAGTTACTTTGATCATATTCGCAAATGGGTTACTCGGTAACGGTACTTCAGCAATCAGCGCCAGGTAGGCAAAGATTGCTGTATCTATGGTAGTGGGAGAGCTTCCGTGAAAGTAAGGCTTCTTTTCCAGTCGCGTACTTAGGGAGAAGAAACAATCTTGGGCTTTCTTCAGTAAGTCAACCTCGATTGCTCCACGGTCCAGGTGCGGGTACAAACTTTCGAAAAACTCCTGTGCTGACCTTCTTCGTCTTGCTGGGTACACGCAGTTCAGCAACGGTATCGGTATGACTTTGGCGTACCACATTCTCATGAACGTCTCGTAATTGGTATCATTTAACCAGTGCAAGTACTCCAGTACAGGTTTTAAATGTAAAGTGAGCATATTTAGAAAAACATATGACTCACTTTCCTGTTTTTCGTCCAGTTCTGCATCGAGAATATACAATTCGTTTTGCAGATATCTTACGATTTCGCCGTAATTGACCAACTTTTCGGAATTTGTACGCAGAATTGGGTAGTCGTAGCAGGGATTCCGACAGAACACAACTTTAACGGGGGCGTTTGTCAGTATAGCGTAGGCAATTACACGTATGCAGTCGCAGTGTAAGGATACAAGTCCGAAATCGCCATCCCATACAAATAATTCCATAATTTGCTTAGTACGAGCTAAAATTTTTACACATGTCAAACTTTTGACAGGTATTGCCTGCGATCACAGTAGATGTGACTTTTACGAATCTTGTGGTGGATGTACGTCGGAGGTGATGTATTTTAGCATACGAGCTTATAGGAACAAAGTCATATTTGGCACTGAACTTCGGAACACCCTGTATTTTGCAGGGAAGGCACTTTTTTACTATTCTACAGGTGGATGAATATCAGTTCCAATAACTAGCAATATAAGATTAGATCGTTAATTTTGTTGTGGGTCAAATATTTTTATTTTCTTGATCGATTATATTAAAAGAACCTACAAGCAACCCTTAAATTGCCATGTATAAGTAAAATAACAATCTGTTTGAAAAATTCGTATTTTTTAAGAGAATTCGCTCTCATCTACGTATCATTATTCGATTGCGGGGGTTGTAAATTTTGTTGTGGGTCAAATATTTTTATTTCCTTGAGAGATTATATTAAAAAAACCTACAAGCAACCCTTAAATTGCCATGTATAAGTAAAATAACAATCTGTTTGAAAAATTCGTATTTTTTAAGAGAATTCGCTCTCATCTACGTATCATTATTCGATTGCGGGGGTTGTAAATTTTGTTGTGGGTCAAATATTTTTATTTCCTTGAGAGATTATATTAAAAAAACCTACAAGCAACCCTTAAATTGCCATGTATAAGTAAAATAACAATCTGTTTGAAAAATTCGTATTTTTTAAGAGAATTCGCTCTCATCTACGTATCATTATTCGATTGCGGGGGTTGTAAATTTTGTTGTGGGTCAAATATTTTTATTTCCTTGAGAGATTATATTAAAAAAACCTACAAGCAACCCTTAAATTGCCATGTATAAGTAAAATAACAATCTGTTTGAAAAATTCGTATTTTTTAAGAGAATTCGCTCTCATCTACGTATCATTATTCGATTGCGGGGGTTGTAAATTTTGTTGTGGGTCAAATATTTTTATTTCCTTGAGAGATTATATTAAAAAAAACCTACAAGCAACCCTTAAATTGCCAAGTATAAGTAAAATAACATTCTGTTTGAAAAATTCGTATTTTTTAAGAAAGTTCGCTCTTATCTACATATAATTATTCGATTGCGGGAGTTGTAAATTTTGTTGTGGGTCAAATATTTTTATTTCCTTGAGCGATTATATCAAAAAAACCTACTAGCAACCCTTAAATTGCGAAGTATAAGTAAAATACCATTCTGTTTGTAAAATTCGTATTTTTTAAGAGAATTCGCTCTTATCTACGCAGCATTATTCGATTGCGGGGGTTGTAAATTTTGTTGTGGGTCAAATATTTTTATTTCCTTGGGCGATTATATTAAAAAAACCTACAAGCAACCCTTAAATTGCCAAGTATAAGTAAAATACCACTCTTTTTGTAAAATTCGTATTTTTTAAGAAAATTCGCTCTCATCTACGTATCATTATTCGATTGCGGGGGTTGTAAATTTTGTTGTAAGTCAAATATTTTTATTTCCTTGATCGATTATATTGAAAGAATCTACAAGCAATCCTTAAGATTAGATCGTCACTTTTTATAATATTACCTAATAATGGCAAGTATAAGTAAAATCCCAACCCGCTTCAAAAATTCGTATTTTTTAAGAAAATTCGTTCTTACTTATGTAGCATTATTCGATGGCGGGGGTTATAAATTTTGTTGTGGGTCAAATATTTTTATTTCCTTGATCAATTATATTAAAAGAGTCTACAAGCAACCCTTATTTTGCCAAGTATAAGTAAAATCCCATCCCGTTTCAAAAATTCGTATTTTTTAAGAAAATTCGTTCTTACTTATGTAGCAGTAGACGATTGCGGGGGTTGTAAATTTTGTTGTGGATCAAATAAATTTTCTATTCGTATTCAGGATTATGAATATGGAGATTATTAACAATTTGTTAAATAATTCTTTGCAATTGTGGGAGTAATGAAAGCTGCTGAGTTTTTCATATTGATAAAATTAAATTCTTATCGAGCTTTTCATAGTATCACCTGCCGGACCTGCTTTGGGAAATTTTAGAGTCAACATTTTCATATGGAAGGTTTTGTTGGTACTTGAGTTCAATCGAGCTAGTTGGACTGGTGTGACTGTTTACCATTGCACATAACAATATATTAAAAGGATGTGTCAGCCCCAACCAAAATTCGACAGTCCTTATCTGGAAAACCAGGCATGGTTCGGATAATTTCCAAAACAGCTCAAATTTGTTATTGAGGGGGAAGGAATATATAAATTATACACCAAAACTCCATCCCTGTGAGTATCACAGCGACCCCCTTAAGAATTTTAAATGACGTGGGGGCCACAGCTAATTAAAGGGATTTTTATTCCCTATTCAACCATATTTTTTTTGCAATAAGTAATTTTCAAGCACAACGACAAACTGAATAATTCGGCGTACTGTTTATTTATTTATTTATTTATTATCCCTCTCTTGTTATTTTTTTAAACGCAACACCTTGTATTTTAATGTCATTTTTTTGCATTCTTTTTCGTGATTACATTGATGTATCATCCTATATTTTTTTACCATTTTTTAGAATTTTGAAATGATGTGTACCGTCAGCCATTTTTGTTGAGTGGCATCGACTGCTTTAGTTACAATGGATACAATAAAAAATCTCCATGACTCCATGGCCTACTATTTAAAGAAGTCAAAAATAAGGTTTTTTATTGTTTCATCGCAAAAAAAAATAGATTTTTATACACCAATATAATCAGAAAAAGGGATGAAAAGAAATTGAGGTTAAGATATACAGGGTGTTGCATTTACTAAATACCAACTTTGGGTCAAACCTTAGAAACTTTTCGTTTTCACTCTTTATCTCAAAAACCAACGTAGCTAGACTGGTTCTGCTTGTGATATTATTATATACTATTACTTAGTTCCTTTAAAATTGGCTTTTAAGTATTTCCCAAGTTCCACGTAATCTTTCCGGAAGTTCCTATGGAATTCTTCTTAAAGTTCATTTACAGTTGTTATCAAATTCTTCTAAAGTACCCTTTCAAAGCTGATAAACCTCGTGACAAACTTAAATCAATGAACTACTGTTATTTAAATTGAGCAATTTTTGTTTAAAAAATCAAAGGATTTAAACCAGTGTTCCCCAAATTTAGAATTTTACACACAAGCGCAATATAAAAAGATTAATATAAGGTGTATTTGAAAGTTTCTCTAACCAGACGCTCATTTCGTTCCTTTGCCTCAATAGAAATGATCGCTAAAATCTTTAAATTATTAGAATGCAATCAACTTTCAAATGTTTACACAATTTAAACTGTTTAAGGAAGTAGCTAACCCGGCTAAGGGTAGAAAATAAAAGTACACACGAAGGATGCTCTGAAAGAGTTCGAGAATCGATGTCCCTTTTTAATGGGAAGGTCCCAAAACAAGAGCTATTTTTATAACTGAAAAATTAATCGATTACTTTTTGTAAGAAATTGATCCAGCTCTCACTTCAATGAAGTGGATCTCTCCTTTACTTTGGGTCAAAATAGAAACAAAACAGTTTAAACAAATGCAATAGAGTTTAGCACGCCAAACTTTTTCTTCCCAAACGCTCCATTACACAGTCTACCGTCTGCGAGCTTTTTTTGTTGTAGCAGCGCAGTTAATATTACAATAAAACAAGTGTTTATTTGACTAGTTTGATAGTTTGAGTAAACTTAGTTTTCGAAGATTACCACCGAACCGTGAGGTAAATCGCTTAACGTGCATTAATTAATGGAAGTGCCGTTAACTTTTTGCCAGAAGTGAGCATTTGGATGGATGTAAAACGAATATCCATTTACATTCGGATACTTTACACACGGGAGAGACGTTTATGAAGCTTAGATACGTAAATTTACAAAGTTTTCTACTCGATCATGTGTAAAAAGGCTACCGGTAGCCGGGAATCGTGGTATAATCAAACTAAAAAACATAGAAGGTAAAGGAAATACAACCGAAACTTATCGCACCTGCGGGATACGCTTATACAAATAAAATACAGCAAGGATCAAAAATATAGAGCTTACTTCAGCTATAAACTAAAATGGGCGAAGGTGGATATTCACATGGAGGTGGCTTGCGATTCCCGGGAGCTTGCGAACTTTTCAAATTTGTTAGTCGAGTTGGTGCAAGTATTCAAATCCGTCTCGTGCAGCGTTCCCTACGTCTCCTTTGGCCGAGAATATAAAAATGACAGGACGTGTGCGAGACTTTTTAACGGATAGAGGGAGCACAGTTATTATGTTGAGTATAAAGTTATGCGTAACCTGCTTTGAATACCAAAAACCCATAATGCGACCTAATTTTAGAGAGTCATAAGATTTTTTATGAAGAGCCGTTTATCGATATTTATGCGGTTATTCATATTCCCTAAGCATTGGATACGTGTAAAGGGCCATTTGCAAATCAATTTAACGACCAGAAAATATCTAGTTGCTTTCGAAATATATGTTTAGTACTGATCCGACCCTTCAAAATATTTTATCGTACCTCCAATGTACTTGGCCAATTCAATAAAGACCAATAATGGTACAGTATCCGCAGTAAAATCTCGACTAAAATTAACATAAAGGTTTATAAGATGCAAATGACACTGTTAAGCGACATTAGGAAGACAATTTGGAGGAAGTTCTACAATTTCCGGAAACGAAAATTGGTCTACAGATTTTATTACATTTTTCTTGCGTTTTCTTATTCCACAACAGTTTGCGGAGTAGATACTATTCTCTTGCAGAAAAGGAAGTCACAGCAGCCGAGCTACCCCTTTCTCTCTATCTATAGTACGATCCAATTAAAAGTAAAAAAAACATGATGTGATACATAAAGGATAATTGGTCGTAGACTTTCAAAAGGTCGCAAGAGAATTACGTGATTGTTTAAACGATAATTAAAGCGATTTTGATATAAGTTTCAAAGTTAGGTCTTGTTTTGTATAGTAAAATAAACAACAAAATCGCTGCTGACTGAGACACTGTTTGGAATTGCCAAAAAGTAAAGGTTTCTGTGTTCATACCTTGCCCTCTAGTCGAAATGGCACCAAACTGGGTCCAATGGGGCACTCACTCAGCACAATTAATGTTTAGTTCACTGTCGTTAATTAAAATTAAACGGCACGATACCGATACAACTCACATCTAAACGTGGTCACGGCTCAACTACAAACAAACACAAATTCAAAATGCGTTATCACCTGGTTTTTCCTATTCAATAAATTCGTCGGCCGATTGGACAAGTAATAACTCACTTCTTTCGGTATGACAAGGTGACCATGTGTTTCAGATAAGTTATATGAAACAAATAACAATATCGTTAAACTGCGCTAATCTAATCTAAACAACAAATTTCTTTGAGAAAAGAAGTTCGATATCAGAGCTGGCCTGTTTCCAGGATAATGACATTATTGAGTTGTGTAGTAATAAAAAAGCCCCCTTCAATTTAAAAGTGTCGACTTTTAAAAAATCATTTTTACCGTTTCCAATACGCCATCTTGTATAATTAAATAGGACATTCTGTTAGTGGCCTATATTCCTGTGCCACAATCTCTTTTTCCACCTTTTTGAAAACATGGATGATGCCAATTCTTTTCCAGATTATACGTCCACAGGTAAATTCTTTCTTGGAGTATGTATGTGCGGAAATTTGCACTCAAAATATTATCTCATAAATTTGGGCCTAATCAAAACTGGCTCAAAGCAGATTCATATCCCTCCCAGGGAAAATGCAATGTCGTCACAATTTTCTTTTACGTTATTCGATTCCGAGTCGCAATTAAAAAACGATTAATCAATAATTATCAATTAATCCATAATTTTTTTTAATTTGCTGCCGTGGATTATTCGATAAGTTATTAATTTTAAGTTATTAATCGTTTTTGGCAAAGGACTACCTTTAAATGACTAATTATCGATTAATAGATAACTTATCGATAATTATCAATTAATCGGTCGTTGATTAATCGATAATTATCGATAAGTTATCTATTAATCGTTTTTTTGCACAGCACTAGTCACGTTAAGCAAACAAAAACGTCTCAAAAGAAGTGCTTTTAATTAATTTGAATTTTAAGACCAATTACAGATTTTTAGGACGTTTTAATTTTGTATGTAGATAACCAAATAAGCTGTATCGGCTGAAAAACCGCATTCGCTCCATGAAATTTTGCATTTTCGCAAGTGACGTTTCGTAAGTACCGCAATTTTTAACTTTGCCGTAAATTTATTTTGAATTCATACCGTTTAATTTTTGCTTTTACATTAAGTTTACAGCACCGCATCTACAGCGTTTGCTGTTTCTGCCACAATAATGTTTATTGCTCCGTTTTATTGGATGATATGCCTGTTCCAATAATTATTGGGACACCGCTAATTAATTCGGCTTTTGTTGCTTTTATACCCGCTAGGGAGTTTGCAGTAATTTTGGTTTAATTTCTCCAAAGTGACCGATACCATTTGACCACAAAGATCCATTGCTCTGTGTAAATGCTGTTCAGAACCTGTAGAACGGGTTGAACTCTGGCTGTTCGTAGTGTAAAATCATCCTAATTAAACGATTGGACAAAATTCAATAAGAAATATTAACTGCACATTTTTACGTAGTGAAGCGTTGTTCTCTCCGAGGTTCTCTCACTTGTGACAATCTAACCAAGTGTTTCCAATTTTTTTTATCAAACTCGTTAACCCCATACAGTTGTATTAATAAAACGGTCGTTTGTTCGTAAGTTTTAAAATACAAGGATACACCAGAAAAGACAAATTTTAACATCATTTAAAATTTCAAAGAAGTGCAATGTGCACGATCCGCAACCCATCGTTCCTAATTCATTGTCACTGAAGGATGATTGTATCCAACCGAATTCTGTATCAACATTGAAACCTGCAAAAGGGCCGTCGTCTATGAGGTACCATTTTTTTATTTAAGTCAAATTAGGTTTGATTCTTTCAGAAAAAGAGCATCGAGAATTAAGAGATATCGTGGTTTGAAAAATTCTTAAAGAACTCAACATTATATGCTGTTAAAGCCGTTTTGTCATGCTTATATTTTTGTTTATGAACTCACAAAAAATTGGACTTATTAAATGGAATTGAGTTTCATATAGGAAATTAGTTCCGTTTCCACTTAATCGAAGAAAATTTTCGTATACTGGGTCCATTACAATGGTATTTTAAATAAAAAATGTATATGAAAATGTGATTCGGACCTCTTTCAAGTCGCTTTACAGTTTCTTCAAAGTCTTCAAAATTTCTTCGAAATCTCTTCAAAGTCTCTTTAACGTCTCTTTAAAATCTCTTCAGAATTTCCTTAAAATGTCTTCACAATATACCCAAAAACCCTTCAGTCTGTTTAAAATTTTTTCAAAATCTCTACAAAATCTCTTCAAAAACCCTTCAGTCTCTTCAAGATCTGTTCAAAATCTCTTCAAAATCTATTCAAAATTTCTTTAAAATCTCCTCAAAATCACTACAAAATCTCTTCAAAACCCTTTAGTCTCTTCAAGATCTCTTCAAAATCTCTTCAGAATCTGTTCAAAATCTATCTCTTCAAAATATCCTCAAACTCTCTTAAAAATTCCTTCAAAACCTCTGCAAAAACTCTTCAAACTCTCTTCAAACTCCCCTCCTTAAAATGTCTTCACAATATATCCAAAAACTCTTCAGTCTCTTTAAAATCTCTTCAAAAACTATTCTAAATCTCTTCAAAATCTCTACAAAATCTCTTCAAAAACCTTTCAGTTTCTTCAAAATCTCTTCAAAATCTTTTCAAAATTTCTTTCAAATCTCTCCAAAATCTCTACAAAATCTCTTCAAAAACCCTTCAGTCTCTTCAAGATCTCTTCAGAATTTGTTCAAAACCTATCTCTTCAAAAGATACTCAAAATCTCTTAAGAATTCCTTTAAAATCTCTGCAAAAACCCTTTAAACTCTCTTCAAACTCCTTTCCTCAAAATGTCTACACAATATATCCAAAAACACTTCAGTCTCTTTAACATCTCTTCAAAATATCTTCAAAATCTCTTCAAAATCTCTTCAAAATCTCTTCAAAAACTCTTCAGTTTTTTCAAGACCTCTTCAAAAGCCCTTCAGTTTCTTCAAGACCTCTTCAAAATCTATTCAAAATCTTTAAAATCTCTTCAAAACCCTTCAGTCTCTTCAAGATCTCTTCAAAATCTCTTCAGAATCTGTTCAAAATCTATCTCTTCAAAATATCCTCAAACTCTCTTAAAAATTCCTTCAAAATCTCTGCAAAAACTCTTCAAACTCCTCTCCTTAAAATGTCACAATGTCACATAATATATCCAAAAACCCTTCACTCTCTTTAAAATCTCTTCAAAAACTATTCTAAATCTCTTCAAAATCTCTACAAGATGTCTTCAAAAACCTTTCAGTTTCTTCAAAATCTCTTCAAAATCTTTTCAAAATTTCTTTCAAATCTCTTCAAAATCTCTACAAAATCTCTTCAAAAACCCTTCAGTCTTTTCAAGATCTCTTCCGAATTTGTTCAAAATCTATCCCTTCAAAATATACTCAAAATCTCTTAAGAATTTCCTTCAAAATCTCTGCAAAAACCCTTTAAACTCTCTTCAAACTCCTTTCCTCAAAATGTCTTCACAATATATCCAAAAACTCTTCAGTCTCTTTAACATTTCTTCAAAATATCTTCAAAACCTCTTCAAAATCTCTTCAAAATCTCTTCAAAATCTCTTCAAAAACTTTTCAGTTTTTGAAGACCTCTTCAAAAACCCTTCAGTTTCTTCAAGACCTCTTCAAAATCTCTTCAAAATCTATTCAAAATCTCTTTAAAATCTCTTCAAAACCCGTCAGTCTCTTCAAGATCTCTTCAAAATCTCTTCAAAATCTCTTCAAAATCTTTTCAAAATTTCTTTCAAATCTCTTGAAAATCTCTACAAAATCTCTTTAAAAACCCTTCAGTCCCTTCAAGATCTCTTCAGAATTTGTTCAAAATCTATCCCTTCAAAATATACTCAAAATCTCTTAAGAATTCCTTCAAAATCTCTGAAAAAACCCTTTAAACTCTCTTCAAACTCCTTTCCTCAAAATGTCTTCACAATATATCCAAAAACTCTTCAGTCTCTTTAACATCTCTTCAAAACCTCTTCAAAATCTCTTCAAAATCTCTTCAAAAACCCTTCAAACTCTCTTCAAAATCTCTTCTAAGTCTCCTGAAAATGTCGTCAGCGTATCTTCAGAATCTCCTAAAGTCGCTTCAAAATCTACGCAGTCTCTTCAAAAATCTCTTCCAAGTCTCCTCAAAGAGTTTTTTATTATTACATTTAAAGACATTTAATTGCTCATCATAGAAAGCATTTAGAAGGTTTTTCAAAATTTTCTAACCATTTACAGACTTTCTAAGTGCATTACACGAACTCCATAAGCCCTTTTTTGGTGCTTTTGAGGAAATTTTGGATCTTTTCCAAGAGGTTAATCTTTTCAAGAGCTTGTCGAGCGAAAAAAGGTTGGGTAAGATTTTAGAAACACCTTGAAAGGGCTTAGTCACTTTGAAAGAACCTGAAATCTCTGTAGTGCAATAAGCTTTGACGGGTGGATAGAAACCTTTCATGTTTTCAAAACTCTATAAAGGGTTTGAAAATCTCTACAGGAGCGATAGACATATTCTGTAGAGGCAATATAACATTCAGGAAGGTATTGGAACGTTTTTTTATTGCTTTGGAACCAGAAATGTCCTGGTAAGAGTTTTCAAGACCCTTGCCAGCATTTAAAACGCCTCACCTGATCTGAAAAGGTCCTAGAAGGCACTGAAAAAGATCTATAGAATTGTAGAACAAGCTCAGAAAACAAAACAAAAATCAGCTTAGCAAGTTTGAATGAGGCCTAAAAGTCCAAGAAATCTAGTGTTATGAAAAACTCGTATAGATTGCCTTGAACAATTTTTTATTGCACCGTAATTAAAGCCTTTGAATTCCTTGAGAAATACGATTCTGATAAGAGTGTATAAGGCATTTTAGAGGTTTCTAGTGATTTGTTCCAGGGACCCTTTAATAATAATTGTGGAGGTAGGAGAGGGTTGAATCATCTTCAAAAGATCACTTAAACGAATCGTAAATATAATATCTGGAAGGTTGATAAAATGGTGTCTAATTTAGTGCAGGATATACACGTTTTCCATTACCGTGGTAAAAAAATCCGACAGTACTGACAATCGATCGATCATTGCATCATTATCGCTGTCTGTTAATAATCAAACATCAAACAATTTAGGGTGGTTTTCTTATAAATGCAAGGAAATTGAATCCCATCCACTTCAACGGCTACCAACAGGAATACGCCATACAAAAACTAGAATTCCTATCAGTAAAAATTGTATTACCAGCATACCATTTACCTATGAAGTACCTACAAATTGAATTATCCATGCGAACAATAGAAAATGCAGAGAACGCTTCTCGCTTTCTATAATTGTAATTGAAAATCGTGGTGTACATTTTTCGCTGATCGCGTTTGAATGTTCGCACATTTCGAAATATATGAGGATTAAAGCTGTACGAATTCAAATTTTGTTTGTTAATGAACGGGCGTCGGTGGCGTCGGCGGCGGCGGCGTTCCCTCTTTCGGATTATGCGCGTGCCGAATTTCCTTTTATAATCGCGTTTTATGTGTGCTTAAAACAGATGGTTGCGCGCTTTGATATTTTAAATTTGTCACTTCTAGACGCACGGTTATCAGCATAAAAAGGGTCACTTCGCTTTTATATTGAAAGAAAATCAGGATAATCTCATCATTTTGGTTGAGTTAATCCTAAAACTCTTTATGGCGTATATTCCTTGCGAGCGAAAAGGTTTCCCTCCTCCCCATTTTACTGTTTATTTGAAATTCCACAACGGTTACCTGTATCAGGTACTCGGGACATTAAAATATATCGGCAAGTGAGGCATGGGAATCCCAGGAATTCGTGCGCACAGCATTTAGATCTGGCTGATTTATCTCCTTTGGCCTATAAGGGCAGCAAATGAATCACTCAAGCTACTGTCTGATATCTAGAGAATTTGAGCAGTCCCTAAGGTGTTTGATTTCCCTTGTGTAACAACCATTTGTACAGTCATACAGTTTATTTCTCGCTAATATTCCCAACGACTTGAACTATTCATTTGCCATGGACGAATGCGCAGTAAATAAGGGTTGTTCTTGTTTTATAATCCTTTGGAGAGGTTCGTCCCACATTTTCCTCTAAACTTATTAATTACAAACTTGATCATATAATTTACTAACCCTCTTAACATTTTTATTAGTGACGAAATTAATGCTATTATCTGATTCCAACGAGTCTGTTTATCAGAATAGAAAACGTCGAGGAAAATCAATATATTTCGCTAATGAGAAAATGGACGCCTTAAAATAAAATTAAGAATATACCAATATTTCATTAAATCATTACATTCAGGTCGCCAATATTATTTAATTGTCAGTGAACGAGTGTCTTGAATGCTCAAAGCGTCGCCACAGCCACAAGAACCGTTCAATATACAGGGTGTTACAGTTGCATTAAGTAAAAAAAAAACATTGACTTAAAAAAACCGAAAGTTTGGTTTGGTTTGGAAGTTGCTCTTAAAAGCGGTTCCCTTGCACTTCTTTTTAAATTTTTCTCCATAAAAATCAGAATACATATCAAGCAGGAAGACGACAATTTATCGTAATAATTGGTCTGCCTCTTCAAATAGATATGTAACTGCATGTAATTAACTTTTCGGCATCAGTATCTGATCTAGAAGATTTCGAATGGAACGTGGGAACTGAGCTTCCGGCGTCAGCGGTATCGGTGCGAATTTTTGTTCGGAATATCATGCAAATAATTTTCACGGGTCGATTCCTTTAGGAATATTCAAATTACTTCAAACAAAATTATTTATATAAGTTTTTCTGGGAACAATTGATCATATCTCTCCTTGGAAAATGCCATTTCCTTTACCAATATGGCATCCTTGAGCAACAGATAGCTTCGATGGTACAGTTGACATTCTACACTGCTCAAGTAACGTTATCTTCGTGATGAATCCTAAACGAAAAAAAATTTCCGCACGTATTGTGAATACGGCGTCAATTTCGCGAAACTAATACTCGAAATCGTGATTATGCACAAGAATAAAATGGCGTGTTCCGCTGTGTTAATATTAATTTTGCCCAATTTATTAACTAGGTTTTATTGCGGGCAAATACACCGATTAAATTCCCTGCCGTATGCCGTTATCGCTAGCGATCCAAAACATTTCTTTATCAAGATGTGTTTTAATGTGTTTATTTAACCCCGTTTTTATTTGAAAAACAGTTCTCCGACTCGAAAACGTTCCTTCGTGTAAATTTTACTACTCGTTAATAAAGAGCCTTGCTACGAATCAGGCTGCTAAAAATTATTCCTCGTCCCGTAATTTACTGTAGTTCGTCTAATCGCACACGTATAAAATTGCAGGTAATCTGCACTTTATTACAAATCCGAGTTTCATTAAATACTTATCCACGGCGTACTCGCCTTTTAATTTGTTTGTTAAACTGCTAATTATCTACTACCACTCGGATAGATTTCACTCACTAATTGCACGTTCCGGTACCCTTACAACCAATAGAAAACTCGCATTTCGGCTCTTTCAGGCGGCTTAAAATGGAATGAACACAACTTTTAGGTCCGAAGAGATCGTGGTAACCGGGCTCGCTTTCCCCAATACGTTTCTTGTTATCGCCAGACTTACTTTAGTTCAAGTTTACTATGGAGCGGTGTATGTGGAAATTTCGCTATGCTTGAATAAAATACAAATTCAAAACCAAATTTTTGAAATTGAAAAGCTCATACCTGTTACATGTTCTTAATTTTCAGGTTTTTTTGATTGTTTATATCAGTCTTTCACTTTATTGAACCCTTCCTTTTCATCGAATTCTTTCTATTGTTCTCCTTGTTTTTTTGAGGCAGATTTTCCTCGTTGTGCCGTTTTCATTATTTTTTGAAAAGAACCAGATTAGAAACAGAAAAAGGGAAGGGTTGGTTCGGACACATTTAGAAAACTCATTTTTTCTTGCTAACGGTTGCTACCATTTTCCATAATTTTGTTTCGTAAAGAAGGAAATAACAAGAGCAGCTAATGAGAGAAAGAACCAAAGAAAAGATGGAAATAGGAGGATTAAGTGAAGAAATGAAAAGAAAGGAAGAGTAATGGGATAAGGAAAAAGAAGAGCTTATAAAGAGGATTAAAAACTCGAAGAAGAAACTGAGAAAAAAGAAAGACAAAGAACTTGACGATGCAGGGAGTAGCGAGGAAAAAGGGAAAGAGAGAAGGGAAGAATGCCTACAAGTGGAGGTGAATGTAAAAGAGGCGAGAACCTTAGAAGTAAGAGGAAATAAGGTACCATAGGAAAAAAAAAACAGAAGTGGGATGAAAGGGGAAGTTAAAGCGGACTGGGATATACATAGATGACCAGTCGACATATGTAGAAAAAAGGGGTCAGAGAGAAATTAGAGAGTTTGCGAAAAGGGAGGAAAGTAAGATAGGGGTATAGGAAACTAATGGTAGAAAATGAAGAATACAGATGGAGTACCAAAGAAAAAGGACATAAACATAAAAAGAAAAGATAGAGAGGGGGAGGTACAGGCACAAACAACAAAAGAAAAGAGAAAAACAAAATAATAATGGAGATGGACAACAATGAGAATGATACTCTGGAATGTAGCAGGGGTAGCTGGTATAAAGACGCTCAATACTATAAGTTTGTAAGAGGATACGATGTTGTGGGGATGGTAGAATCATGGATAGAAGAAAAGAATTGAGTGAAAATAAAGAACAGGATTCCGAATGAATATAATGGCAGAACCAATTTGTGAAGAGGGGCAATATAAAGGGAATACATAGCAAAAGGAGGTATATTATAAGGGAAAAAAATGGGAATAAGGAAATGGGGGATGGAATGAAGGAGGAGGGAGGAATACAGGTCATACGAGTGGAAGTGGAGGGAAAGAAAATGAGAGTAATAACGATATACAACAAAGAATATAAGGAATGAAGGATTTAACAAATAAAATAGAAAGTAAGATACATGAAAGAGAGGAGGAGGGGAAACTTTAATACCAGAACAGGAATTAAAGGAAAATGGGTAGAGATGGGAAGAAGACCACAAGATAGAAAATCAAGATATAAATAGTGCAACAAAGGGGGAGATGCGTTGCTAGACTTATCTGAAAAGCGAGGTTTGAGAATTTTAAACGGTTATATTGTGGGGGAGGGGGGGGGGGGGGATAGGGACGCAGAAATCTCATACATGGGAAGAATAGTAAATGAAAAAATACCGAAGGAAGTAGGTAAATTTAAGATAGGAACAAGGATAGAATCATCGAATCACCACCCGATGGAATTGAGTCTAAAGGGGAATTAGATCTAAAAGGGGAGATCACGAAATGAAAAGACGCAAACAAGACGCTGTATAGGAGACAAGAGAAATAAGGAGAATAAATAGGAGGGAATACAGAGGAAGAGTGAAATAAATATAAAAGAGTATTAAAAAATCAATAATTTTCAAACAAATAACTGAATGGGAGAGCAGAGAAAAGTGAAAGCAGTGGTGGGACAACTAATATACAGAAGAGAGAAAGAAAGAAGAGGGGAAATAGAAGATCAAAAGGAGAAAGAAATGAAAGAGAGTAGAGAAAGAAGAGGTTGAAGAAGATGAGATAACAACAGAGGGATCGAGCAGCAATTAAAAAGGCCGAAGAAAGGGAGAGACGCCATAGGAATAAGGATTGGATTTTCGGGACTGATAGGGCCAAGGAAAAGATGAGAAATCTAGTAGATAAGGTATGGAAAAGAGGGGGTTTATCCAAAAAATTGAATGAAGGGGTAATTGTGCCGGTTCGGTTATGAGACTAAAGCAATAAAGTTTCTAGCGTGTCTGATTGTTTATCTTGTTCTTAAGGAATGGATATTTAACTTGTAAAGAAAGCATTGGGGAGGCATACTAGATGTAGAAAGCATTTGTTAATTATATTCAGTGCGCATCTACCATAGGAATAATTCACTACAAACTCAATTCTTTTCAATTACGATTAATTAATTGATTTAGAGATAATAATATTGGCAAGTAGCTACATCTAATTCTATATAAATTTGTACGTGCTCTGATATGAATAAATGAAATAGATGGGGGCGTTGCTCAGCAAACGAATTTCGTTTCAGTTCAGTTCCAATTTCGACGCTGAAATAATAAATAGTTCGCACTGTTATAAATTGTGTATTCGTGAGTGATAAATAATATTTGACTGTTATAAATCCATGCATTTCAAGACTGTTATAAATTTATTGTTAATTATTTGAAATAAATCAAGCCCGTCCTTAAATTTACGTTACAGAAACTTTCGCGATTGTTTGGAAATTTCGCGATTAATTTGAAGGAATAAATTACCCCATTGGAATCTACGTAGGTGGTTTGCGAATATGTGATGTAAATTCGAAGATAAACTAATGCGAGCGATTAAATAGTAAATAAATGTATTATTATGCCCATATGATTAATTGATTACGATTTGAAACTTGAAGTTAAGACTGTTATTAATCATTGGCAGCAGTGTAAATCCTTGTGAATATTACTCTCTGAATCATCAACTTCCTTGAACGTTTAACATGTTTAATTTTTTACAAAATCGCCTCAAAGTACCAGCCACGCCCAGTTGAAGTAATTAATCACGAAAGTAATAAGCTTAATGTTTAAAATAACAATAAAGGGAAAAGTGTAATAGTAAAAGAAGGGTGAATTCTCAAGCATGATTCACATTTTGCATTAGCACGGCTAAATATCGTTTGATGTTGCACCCTAAAGCCAATTGAAATATTGACTGGAAACAGAAGATGTATAGATAAACGGCACCCGTAGAGGAAAATTGTTTACACGTAAATAAGAGTAACAAGCCGTGATTTACGCACAGCTATTTACATAAATCCGATTTACGATTGGGAGTAACTTCTAGCAAATAAACAAAAAAAATCTAAAGTCAGCGAAGCAATAAATTCGAAATAATCATTATCAGCTACGTACAAAGCAAATATTAATGAATCAGGACCTACTTTATTACTTTAAACCTACACGAGTTGGTTTCGATCAGATATTTCTAAAATTAATAGCTGCCATATTTAACAGTGTAGAATAAAATAATTAAAAGGCCGAGCCGGGAACATGAATCGTAAAATTTGTAGATATCATCTGAAAGGCTTAATGAAATATTAGACTCTTCTGTTAGGGTATATGTGAGGTTATACAATGGATCATGAACAGAGTCTAATCATTGCGGGGCCATTGGGACGACCCCTATATTCGTCTTACCCTTTCTGATTTACCGTATGAAAATTCTTAAAAAGCGAACTGTATAAACTAATTGAATTATAAATCGCTACGTTCACCATTGAGGCTGTTAAAAGCTCGTATGTGCCCGAATGGTCGCCCAAAGAGTTCAATCTGCAGTGTCGGCGCACGGGGGGGTGTTAATCCGAGTTCATCCTCGGTAATCCTCCAGCTATCACCGCACCATTATCGCAAGCTGCCTCATTTCTCTTTCTGTTGAAAATAGTATTACTGTTTATATTTCCTCGTTTTTTTTAATTATGAAGACTACCCTTAATGGAGTTGTACTCGTATTTAATCTTGTACACCTTTTTAACAGAAACATTAACGTTCTTATATTCATTACGCACCCCCTCTTAAAGATAATTCACTTTGTAGTCATATTTTAGACACCCCAAATTTCCTTTTTTCTCAGTGTTTCCTGATCCTATCAGAAGTCTTCAAATCTACCTTCTAATTAAAAATACGCTCTTCATAACTGTTATACATGCGCCATTAAGCCATATCGAGGGGAATAGGGCATTCGGTATTAAAACTACAAAACGGAATGGAGTAGAAATATGATTAAGTCTCGTGCTTTGCTACAATATTAGCCGGTGTAATTTGAACGTTTATTGTAGGAAGTCGAACAATGGTGGAAAGGTGAGTCATGTAACTTGGTCCCCTCGTGCCAAATCCTCTCTTTGTACTGTAGATTTTTGAGATATAATGCATTTAGACCGCTTGCTATTTTTTATAGCTGTTGCGATCAAATGAAATCGTAAAAACTTTAAAGAGTATTTCTAGCTGAGTTTTATGTATTTCCATACGTTGGAAATCAAGTTCGCGATTTTATCGAGAGTATAAAAGGACAATTATCTTTGAATTCCAATAAAATATAACTTCAATGTGGAAACCTAGTTACCCGTTAACCATAAAAATGCAAAGTTTAACTTCCAGTTAAATGTAAAAATATACACAAATCGAAGTCGTTCGGATTTCCATTTTATTGAGCAGTAAGCTAATATAATGTCACCGTAAACTATTAACTATAAATTGCTATCGTCATGCCTTTAAACTCGCAGAATAGACGACTGCTAAATTACGTTCGTGTTCTCTTGCAAACCTAATTTCAGCTTGTGTCACTTCTCTACTTATTACTCACGTCTTGATGTTGAATGTAGTGCTAATAATGTCAATCGCTAGAAGTATATTTATAAAAATGTAAGTTCTATCTTACCCTACCAATACAACACACCAAGGGATAAATGATTAAATTGTACCTAGAGATTCAAACGCTAGAATCCGTTATTTTAAAAGCAGGTTGGTCCGATAGTTAAGGGCTAAGTGAATTATAAAAGTTAGTTTATGACGAGAAAATCAGTGCCAATATTATTCGCCGAAAAATAGCAACGTGGTCATAAAGCTAACGTACTTCGGCTTCATCATAAAATCTCCCATTGGTAAAAATTAGGGAATCTTAGAGTGGTTATCACAATTTTGTTGTCATTATTTGCAGATTTTATTAACTTGTTGGGATTAGTGATATTCTACAAAGCAAAGTAAAAAGAGTTTTTGTGTCAAAGAAAGGTCTACATGATAATTACATAAACTCTCCAAAACATATTGGAGTATAAATTTCTTAATTGGTATTTTTCCAAATTTTAGATAAAAATTATTGACGATTAATCAGTGAAAGCGAAATGAACTTGATTCTTTCTTATACTTAAATTGTTTTTACCTGTGCTAGCTGATAGTAAAAGTCCAAAAAGGTA
The DNA here is from genome assembly GCF_008802855.1 of Photinus pyralis. Classification (NCBI taxonomy): domain Eukaryota; kingdom Metazoa; phylum Arthropoda; class Insecta; order Coleoptera; family Lampyridae; genus Photinus; species Photinus pyralis. The sequence goes on from NW_022170403.1 coordinate 45,049,603, forward strand.
ACTTCCAAAAGTGCTCCATCAAGGGCAGGGCGCGCATTGAGTCGACTCCGATCGGTTTTCAGTTTTCAAACTGTTTATTAAAAGAGATTGAGGGATTTGGGAATGATAATTGTTTTTACATAGTTTTAAATTTCGCAGTAGAATACCACTTATTGTTGGGTTTAAGAACTTCAACTGAAATTTTCGGATTTCTCACTACGGAAACTTTTGCATATTCTATTGCATTTTGTATTAAAATAACTTAATTATTCGATTTTCTGGAGGGCACTACTATATCCACAACAATAAATTATTTTTTATTGGGAAGTGCATACAATATATTCTTGTGTAAACCACGTCATGTAGACGTTAATTCGGTGTAAACATCAAAAATAATGACCCGGCACCTTGTATATGAGAATATTTCAATTTATTAAGTAAATCTGTGGGCACAAAGTTGGTTTATTTTACTTGAATTTGTGCCTCCGTGTTATTTTTCCTTTTAGAATTGTTTTTAATTGCGTATTATTAGAGGAGATTTCATCGGACGAGAATTGAGCGTTATTTCGGCGTAAGTGGGGACGCGTTTAGTCGAAGCTGGCGTTATTAAGTCTGATTGTAATTGGCGGTTGATTTGCAGTATCTTGACGAGGAGTTTATCTTATGGTGGAAGTGGCATTCCCTTAAATATTGAAATCAACGTAAAAACGAAGCTACTGCTAGCTGTTAGTTTTTCGCGACGGTAAAAGAGCGTGTAAATTTGTTTACGCTAAACCTCGGGCGTTCAACCCTAGTTCTTTTGTTAAAGACGCAGTTCGTCGGTTTTGAAATAAATTGTGCAGTAGGAGTTAAGCAATCTTAATAAAAGATTTAAGTTATCGTCTAGCGAAGTAGTAAAAGTTTGTGGAAAGTTATCAAAACGGTTTGTTCTGTATTCAGAAAATGTTAGTACGAGTGGGAGTCAGTAAAGCACATGTTTCTACCGTCCAGGCATCCACCGAGAATTTTTTCATCTTATTTATCAAGCCAATTCTAGTCCTTGAGTTCAGTTTATTAAAGAAGTGAAGTTTCCTGAAACTGTTAGCAACTGTGTCCTTGATAAGCGCGCCTGAACGACCATATTAATTGGATCCTTAAACTACTTCAAGGAATTTAATTTTATTTATTTATTTTTTAATATCGACGGCCTGCGTGCGGGGTACTATGCCCAAACAAGCTTTGTAAGCTTTTTTTTGGGGGGATTTTGTTTTAATGTTTTTATGAAGTTATCCATATTTTTCCGGTGCTGTAATTTGTTTAATTGTCTCATTTGTCTCGTAATAAGTTGTTGTCATTGTCGATCAAATAATTTGTGTTTTTATTCGAATCCTTTGTGCGACTCGGATAGAGTTTTCACTCGTTTTGGTGATCACTCTGTGTATGAACGTCCGGTATAAAGAGGCGCTTCGTTACGAAAGTGTCGTGCCGAGCCTAGGACTTGCAGATAGAAGCTAAAGGTAATTCATTTAATTTATAGAGGTGTTTCAGCCGCCGCTACCGCAATTAACGCTGCAATTAATCCGCTCGCCATTTGCCATTATTCGCAGGTTTTATTTCCTATGGTAATTTAAAACGAGTATTAAAACTGGCAAGGCCGTGCAGGTTTACGCCGCTATCATCTTGATAGCGCCGACTCCGCGGGTTGGTCCCAACTATTAATTGGACTACCGATTTTGGAAATTTCAATTCGGCCAATTAAGGAAGTGAAATTAACAGTAACTAAATAAATGTGTATCCTTTGGTAGAATAATGATGGAAAAAGAAAGAAGAGGAGAAAGAGTTGAGATTACAGACACAAAGGAAAATGAAAATATACAGAAAAAAAAATGGAGAAAAAGAAAAATCAGGGAAATAAAAACATTGAAGGACTTTTGGAAGATGATAAACAGAAGAAAGAGAAAAATTGAACAAATGGTAGAGAAATACAAATAGAGGACTGGAAACGAAACAACACTTTATTAAGGTACTACAAGAAGAGCAGGAGAAAATGGAGGTAGGAAGAGAGAGGGATATTTGACACGCGATATCAAGAGAAAGCGACAGGGAGGGATGAAACAGGAAATGAAGCATGGATTTTCGCCACAGATAGGATTAAGTAAATAATCAGGAATCTATTAAAAAAGATATGAAAGGGAGGGGGAGTTTTTAATCCTAAGAGTTGAATCCATTGGTAGAATAATAATGGAAAAAAAAAGAAGAGAAAGAGTTGACATTACAGACACAAAGGAACATGAAAATGTACAGCAAAGAAAGATGGAGAATCATAAAGAATACGAAGAACAAATCGGGGAAATAAAAACACGGAAGGAATTTTGCCAGATAATAAACAGGAGAAAAGAGAAAAATAGAACAAGTGGTAAAGAAATACAAATAGAGGGCTGGAAACAACAGTTTATAAAGATACTACAAGGAAAGCAGGAGAAAGTGGAGATAGGAAGAGAGAGGGATAAATGACACAAGATATCAAGAGAAAGCGGCAGATGAAGCATGGATTTTCGCCACAGGTAGGATTAAGGTAATAATCAGGAATCTATTAAACAAGATATGGAAGGGAGGGAGAGTTTTTAATCCTAAGGGTTGAATCCATTAGTAGAATAATGATGGCAAAAGAAAGAAGAGAAAGAGTTAACATTACAGACACAAAGGAAAATGAAAATGTACAGCAAAGAAAGATGGAGAATCATAAAGAATACGAAGAACAAATCGGGGAAATAAAAACATGGAAGGACTTTTGGACGATGACAGGAGAAAAGAGAAAAAGTGGAACAAATTGTAGAGAAATACAAATAGAGGACTGGAAACAACAACGTACTAGAAGGAAAGCATGAGAAAGTGTAGGTAGGAAGAGAGGGGGATAAATGACACGAGATATCAAGAGAAAGCGGAAGGGAGGGATGAAATAGGAAATAGAAGGGAAGGAGTCTGAAGTTTTTTGGTCATGTAATGACTAAGACAAGGACACTCACTTAGCCCAACCTTATTTAATTTCTACATGAGAGACCTGGAAGAAATATTAATACAGGGTCAAAGGGAGACGGAATGAGAAGAAGGAAGAAATGGTCCTGGCATACGCGGACGACACAATAACATTGGCAACAGAGGTACAGCAGATGAAGGAAATGATGGGAAGCAGAACACGTATTAGGAAAGAAAGGGATTGGAGTCAAATGTCGGAATGTCAAAGATTAGAGAAGGGGGGAAGGGGATAGAATGGAAATTGAGGGAGGAAAGGGTATAGAAGAAGTAAGAGAAGTGAATTATTTGGGTTACCAGATGTAACCAAATAATGGGTAAAATGTGCAAACAAAAGGGCATCGAAAAGATACCTGAAATTGCAAGACTGTAAAGAGCTCTTTCAAAGGAACACCAAGGGAAAACGAGAAGGGTACATTGGGGCTTTTTCTTCCGGGGTTTATTACTCTAAGAACTAAATAGAATATAAGTACAATTCAAACCTGCCTATTTAATATTGGAAAGCAGGATTGAGAATTGGAAATTAGCACGATTCAAATTCCAAGCATTTAAAACTCCGGGATTGAATGAAACTTTCCCAGTTCTGTTGCAGGAAGACCTCGTACTGTTATTCTTCATAATACGCACATTCCTTAGGGCCAGTGACGTCCAGAAGTACACGCCTCTAGCATGGAGTATGACCAGGTAAAATCGTACCGCCTCAACGCCTTGTGAAAGAAAGAAGAGGCACCCAGAAATGCTTCCTGCAGGAAGAAATGAACTTTTTCAAAGACAGAGATATCTGTAAGTTGAGTTGCCGCGGTACAGGGATCAAACTGAGATAGGTACCTCTGAGTAATAAATAGATTAGGTACAATTAATTCAATATTAAAGAGTGGGACCAGTCCCCTAACATCATTCTTTGTTGCGTAAGATGTCTAACATAATCTTTGTTTATTCGTACATTCGCTGTTTTTAAAGGCATAATTAATAATACCGTAGAATTCCCTGCAAGGTAAAACGTTCCGACAGCAATAAAAAAGCGCCGTTCCCGTATTCGTCCAGGTTTCGAACAGGAACGAGCGTAACATAAATTTGTATATTAAATTCGGCTGCAAGTGTACAAAAGGAACGATAGCGCACCTTTTGTTTTGTTAAATCGAGGGTGAAAACACGAATGGCGTTTCGGAGTGCAGTTTAGAGTTGTCGAGTGTTGGTAAAATCTGACCAATTTCAAAGTAATTTGGGAATAATGCATAGTATATTTATTCTCTGGAGGGATGAGGGAGGGAGAAACAAAGGGAAAAGCGGTAGAAACCTACCGCGGCATATTACATCACATACACCTTACAAAAAAGACAGCCATAAATATGCAACTGCATCTATAATTTAACATCAGTAGCAGTTAGAAGGGGAAAGTTCGGGCATGGAAATGCGATCTCCAGCACCCACATCTGGTTTTATAGAGCCTTCATGGCCACACAGCACATCCCCATTACTTTAGCATTGCTACGTTATGTTCACATACGCTCGAGAGACGTCCTTATTTAATGGTGGCGGCTTTGAATGATGCAAGCGTTGCTTTCCACAAGTCTCATATATCCACATTAGTAAATTTTACCGGCAAAACTCATTTGCTAGTTTAAATTTTACCCTTTTGCAGCCCAAGTTTTAATTACACGCATTTTTACTGCCGTATTACAGGTTATAAAGGGGAGGTTTTAGACATTATACGTCCTATGGACCACTTTGGATTTCAAAATTACTACTAATTTTAATTTTATTTCGTCGGAATCGTAATAAAAGCGCATAAAAGGAAAACTTTACCCCGCTCTTCGAGTTTAATAAAATCTTGTATTAATTATTAATCTCCACTTTCAGCTAGAAATTATTCACGGTTCAAATTTAGTTAACAAAACTCCTGAATTATAAAATCGTGTAGGCGTAGCTCATAAGAAAGTATATCAAAATGACAAAAGACACCAGTCGCAATTTTGTTTTAATTAACACGCCGCCACCGAGAAATATTTTAAATTATTCAATGTGTCAAAAGGCTTGTTTAATTCTATTAACGCGCTTTACATCCCTCGAACCTTTATTTTTGATATATCTCCCTTCATTAGCTTTTGGGATTCGGCGAGGCTATACAAAGATAACAAAGGGCTTCATTTCAATTGACAGTTAATCGCGGTTTTAGGCTGCGAAGTTCTCGCCGATACACGCGACTCAGAAAATGGAAACGCGCGTCGTATTTTATTAAACGGGAAGCTTTTTGCCGACGACGTTACTGTAAAAATTTAAAGTGCCAGAGAGGCATGTCGGACCTCTAAAAACATACACATAAGGTTTTATATCCCAAAATGATTTGCATACGCGCTGGCGTCTGCATACAACAAAGTCACTCCACCAAATCGTATAACCGTGCAACCAGAAACAACTTTATATTGTACAATCGTTCTAAACCTCCACGAGAGCCGAACACAAAGTACAGAATTCGCCGTTTTTTGGATTTACTGGGGTAGTAAAAACGTCGGGGATGATTGTGAGGTTCTACTAGATGTTTGGATGCGCACGTATTTCGCTGAAGACAATTTCGAGTGTAGCACAATCGTCTGTTAGGAGTTTACAATGATTTGTGTGTGAGTAGAGACCAGCAGTAACTTCTTACAGGGGACCTTGGGGAAATGCTCTCCCAAGTATATAAAATGGACTTACACAGCAAAGATATGTTCATATTACATTATCTCATACTGCAAGTTTAGTAAGTATATTGTAGATAGAAAATTACTATTAAAAGGGACTCCAACTATTGTTTGTAGATAAGTACAATGAACGTATATTTTAACTATAATTATCTGTACGCTTTGTGCCGACAATCTGATCATGAACTTTTGAATTTTTTAGTGATTATTATTATTATTTACGATGATGGGGGTGTGCTAAACTGATTGACCAGATAGAAGTTAGCAAAACGACTGGTTAATATTATCCAATCAGATTTTCCAATTCTCTCGGCTCTACTAAAACTGAAGCGGTACAATTGGCCTTTTGTATGTGCTATTTACAAATGACTTCAGGGTCAGTCGAAATCGGACCTTCAGGACCTGTTAATCGAATGAGGCCTATAGATTTTAAAAAGAAGCGAACCATACGAATATTTAAATAAGGGGCACGGAAAATTCGCTCCAGGAGAACCGTCATTCATTAACCGGGTATATTCACCCCTGAGATATTCACATAAAAGTTCACCTCGAAAGACCCTCTCAAAAAGCTTTTCCTGTGAACCCTTTCCACCAGTTAATTCTCCACAAGACATTTGCCCTAGAGCAAAAAAGGAAAATCGCCCTTGGACTAGCTGCTAGGCAATCCGAGACTAAGTTTTCTTGAGGGGCGAGTGAGTTTTCTTGGAGACAAAGATTGTAGGTACCACTTCTTATGAGAAAGTGATTCATAGAGGAAGAAGAAAATGGCGAATATTCCATGTGTAAACTTTTGGAAAGCAAGATTTTTGAAGAACAAGTTTACCATATACTCACTCAAGCAAAAATACACGTGTTCCGGTCCCTAGTGCTACATTCGGTCTTTCGAGCCTTTCGACGAATGGGTGCCGCGTTACCACAAGTGTTCCGGTCCCAGTGAAGGCTACGTTGGGTCCTCTGAGCCTTTCAACTAATAGGTGCCTCGTTACCACATGTGTTTCAGTTCCAGTGAAGTGATCTCAAGTGGTCAGGACTTGATTTCTTCGCCAGTAAGTTCTACACACAAACCCCCCTGACCTTACAAGAAATACCTCACACCCAGTCGGCGGCAATCCCGATTGGTCCAAACGAGACCACCATCACCACCAACATACCGCCAGTAACTTTAACAACATCTGGAGGGTGAGGAATCCAAGAAATCCCTTCGCTATCCCGTCTGCGGCACACCCACCCACAATTTCTGCACAGCACTTAAAATTGGATCTGCTTAGAAAACTTGTCCAGGACACACTGGCAGAACTCAATGAGGAACGTGCCAATAGATATTGTTACATACAAGAAGGAGGAAATTCCCACGTTCTGGGATGTACCCAAGAACCACAGGGAGGTTTCAAGGAGGGTTCAAACTCAGGAAGTGGAAAAGAAAATGCAAGGAACTCATTTCCGCCCTAACCGAGGATCTACAGGTTAAGGGGTGCATGGCTCTTAGACCAGAAGACTTGCCCTGGGCACGGGTCCAAGATGTCTTTCGGTTCAAGGTAGAACTACCACCGGAAAACAGCTATCCTAGATCACAAAATTACATGAGCCTAACGCCAATGGTAATACGAGATAAACTGTTCATATCGGAACTTTGGGCAGAAACCATTGAGTGGGACGCGAAACTTCCATCCGAGTTGGAGGATAAATGGACCACCTTCCAAGAAGATTTAAAGGAAGTAGGGGAGATCGAAATCCCAAGATGAATCCACTACAATGGGAAGGTAACCATCGAACTCCAAGCCTTCTTTGATGCATCGCAAAGGGCCTATGAAACCGTGATCTACAGGCGGGTGCTGTGCGCAGATAGGAAAATAAAAACCGACATATTAACGGCAAAATCTAAGGTGTCTCCGATATAGTGGCCAAGCTATTAACGGGAAGCCTCAACTTCAAGACACTTCTGGATGCAATGGGACTACTAAGAGTAAGGGGCAGATTGAATGTGGTCTCAATGTGGACACAAGAAAAACGCCCCCTAATAATTCCTCCAAAAAGGCACCTAACCGGGAATCGAGCTGGAAACCGAAACGCCGATAACCGTATCACCCTAAAATCGACCTGCTTTCCTGCTGCCGGTCCAAGATGTTCACTTAGAACAGATTTAAAGCGACCGTCAAGAGTAAGGAAGTATAATCGGCAGCCTTAACCGGCTCCAAAGTCCCAAAGAATTGTATCAAACATGTTTAGGGAATGCAATACCGGGATCGCGGGATCCCGAAATACCGGGCCGAGGGATTTGCGGGACTGAGGGATTTGTCGACCAAGGGGACGACCCTGTTTGCTTTGTTAATGAAACGCATAACGGAGAAATTATTTTTAAAATAATTGTTAAACTTTTTTCGTTAAAAATGTACTATGATTTTTGAGGTACTTTAGAAGTTTACCTTTTTATGCTTTACACTAAACTTTACAGGTGATTTTTTTTAGTTAGATTGAAGGTACTTTTTTGTTGAATATTGTGATAATTAGCGATTTATTTTAATACAGAAGTTAACCGCACAAAATTGCTTATTTGCCAATTTATTTAAAATTTTGGGGGATCCCGCAAATACCGGGATTTCGCGGGATTAACATCTAACGATCCCGCAAATACCGGGAGTTTTTGCTGCGGGATTGCATTCCCTAAACATGTTTATTGAAAACACATGACAAATTTTAACTTGAGAACTTCTATATGGGTCGTAATTTGGGCTGAATTAAACACAATGTACAATAGTTACATATGAAATGAATCCGACATAATTCAATCAAATTAACTGAATGAAAAATAGGCACTCGGGGACAGAAGACCAACCACGCAACAAGCGATCGATAAAACAAATTAATTAAAATCTACAGAACTTTAGAACTGATACGACGAACAATAAGTGGCTACGTCCACAACTTGTTTCACGTGGGTCTCTGCAATTTAAAACATTCTTCCCTCTCTTTGTTTCTGCCTCTCTTTTACTTGAATTTGCGTCTTCCACCTTTGTTTTCTTATCGGTGAAACCTTTAAACTAATTAGCTTATGCAGCGATAACAAAATTCTTATCGCAACAACCGGATTTAAATGAGATAACTTCAACAAAACATTATTTTCAAATGCTCTTTATCCTTCTAAATAAAAAATAAAATAAAATCAAAACACTACGCGATTATTTAAATAAAAGTAAGCCACAATTAGCTCTTAAACAAAATCACACTGAGTACATATTCAAATACCATGACCGAAATTGTATTCATTATCAAATTAACGACCACATTTACGTCAAAAGTAAATGGAATTCAACGTACAGGGTGACCTAACATTACTGTAGGTGCTGATACCCAATAAAACGTTTACACAACAATACATAAATAAAATAAATAAAATTGAAAACGAGTAACGAATATTTTTAATTAGTCTGGTTTCGCTGATTTTTTTCGTAACGATTGACTTTATTTTCATCGTAACTAGCTCGATTTATATGCATTAAGGCTTTTTTTAAATTACCTATGTACTTTAGAAAATCTTCTATAAGTTTCTATGAAAAATTGATCGTGAATAACTCGAAAAGTATTAATTTGACAAAAAAAGTATAGAACACTTTTAGTTTGGGGGATTTAATTTATACTCCTGTAGTCAAATATCCATCGCCGAGCAAACCCTTTCAAAACTTTAACTTAAGCGAATCATTCCACCTCTAGAATGAAGCGAAGTTAAAGTGGTACTTATACCAAAGTCTGGACGCGAGATTCCTTTAAATTCCTTAGGTTCAGATTCAAATTCTTTCGATTCTTTAGATTCTTCGAACTTCGGATGATCTCTATTCTTTGCATTCCTCCGTTTCTTTAGACTTTTAGAAAATTCTTCTCTATTAAAATTCCTAAAGCTTTTTTTTTCGGATGCGGATTCGGGTATGTTCAATTGTTAAACCGACTCTTTTTAGTTCTATCCCAATCTTCAGTTTTTTCAGGTTATTTCAGATCTTTTTTAATTCTTTGGATTTTTCGGTTCTTCAGATTTACTTACATACATCGCAATCCGCAGTTGCAGGAGTTGTAATTTTTGTGGTGCAACGTGTTATGTTCATTTTCTTACCAATTTTAATTCCGTTTAAGTAACTCATTTAAATTCTTACGCGATCTAGATACTTCTTATGTAAACCCGTTAAGTAAGTTGTAAGTTATTCCTGCAGTAGTTCATTATTCTCGCCGCTAGAGGCCATCCGTGGTTTTCTTTTCTTTCCGGCGTACACAACCCTTGTACAAGAACAGCTTCGATTATTACTTGTAAGAACCTACACGACATCATTAAATAGCTCTGGAGAATTTTGTCATTAATTGTAAAAGGGATTTTTTAAGGTCGTTGTGAAGTTTCTTTCTTGAGTATATGATTCGTTTCATAGAACACGCGTTTTTGTGCATATTTTACTAATTCTAAAGTCGTTTATGGTATGTACCAACAATTGCTTATTACCTTTAACTTTTATTAATGATTTTTAGGCTTCTTACTTCTGGCTTACTCTTTTCTTCATTATATCTATCTGATTAATGCTATCTAGATCAACATCCTTGTGCAAATTACGCACAATAATTATGGATTTTAAACAACATTGCACAAGAAAAGTTCAAATACACTTTACGAGGTTAGTTTATTACACGAGATATTAGTTACAGTTGCTTTGTAAATTAATTTTTGAAATTACCGAGACCTAGTCCGAAACCAATATCTACGATTATTAGTTACGTTACTTGGATCATCGCGAAGAATTTATTTGTATCTTATTTACGGACGATTCTTGGTTGAGTCAAAAATTTGAATTATTGATTCTTATTGAGTATTAATTACGGTTTTAGTATAAATTAGTGTCAAACGTTACACATTGCTATCGCAATATTTTCTGCCGCGCTATTCACTATTCCTCTTGTTTGTTTGTTTGTGTTGTTACCAGTTACAGATAAGGCAGAAAGAGCCCTTCTGAACTCAAAAGACCGTCACAAGTTCAAGGGTATCGTCGACCCTTGATATGTTCTATCCCTGCCCTGCCCTAGCTTATCAAGACCAGAACAAGAATCTCTTATTCTACCTTGTTTCCCTTTAGGTGTATAGGAACCCTATTATTCACCGCGAGCATACAGTGTGCATGTCTCAAGGTAATTTAATAAATTATTGTTAAATAATTTATAACCAACCTTGAAAATACCCTGTACAAATAAGTTTTCTTCTGAATCTAAAGTTAAATAGATAAATAAATAACAATCCTCGGCAGCAGAAGTTGTTACTTTTGTGATACACCAAATAGTTTTAATTCTTTGGTGAATTATGTTTAATTACATTTGAATGAGCCTCAAACAACCCCGCCATTACCTCCTAAATATAAATTTCCTTCTTATTTTAAAAGTACGTAATTTTTTTCAGAAAATTCACACTTACATGCATAACAACCCTCGCTGTGGGGTTGTAACTTTTGTAGCATACCAAATATATTTACTTCTTCCAAACGGTAAAGCAAAAACGTTCACTTACCTTGATCAACCGGTTCATTTAAGTCTGATCCTGCAGTTGTACCCAACACGATAAAGACGAAAAGAAGAAGTACACTTCTTCTAAACTGCGATGCCGCCATAGTTCCTCCTTTGACACGTTCATGCACACGCACAATTTAGTCTGAAAAAGAAAAAGAATGAATTAACACACATTTCGCGCACTTAAAAAGCTTCACTTTTATTTTTACCGGACAAACGCACCGACATTACATTCAAAATCTCAACTAACTGTATTTAAAATGAACAGGTGACCGAGAAAAATCAAGTTAAATAATGTGAAGGTAACGCTTGCAAGTCTCAGGGAGACTTCGAGATTATTTAATTCATTAAGTCAACAAACACACAAATCATTTACAGACCGCAGGTATGATTCCTAAAATTTTTGGCTCGATGATTATGTGTTTAGGGGAATATTGTACAAGTTACACCTTTTCTTCGTACAGCTTGGTTGCATTCTATTAACCACCATTTTAAGATGTGTCGCCCCAGTCGAAGGTCTTAATGACTTAATACGAAAACGGAATTCAACAGGTAGAAGCCTTAATTATTTGTCGACGGTCTTTCCTACCTGGCCACCTTTTAGCTTTCAACTAGTAGGTTAGTAACGTAAATAACGCGATAATTAGTAAAGGTTGCTTATTATTTTTTGAAATTAACCGCAACGCACCTTCAGATATTCGGTTAGATTGAAATTATATATACAGTACAGTAAGTAATGCATCCATGTGAATTCCATTTGAAGACAGTCATTGGCCATCCAACATAAGTAATATTCATATCAACCATCATCAATCAATCAATCAAATCATTTATTGTCAGGGTACCAAATGTGGCTTTGACCTGTCAATAATGTAAAATGTAAATAACGTAAATATAGAAAAGCAAAATTCGAGATATAAACTACAAATTTTCAATAAATATAAATATGGACGTACACTATACATTAAAATTTTGATTTAGATCAAATAATAATAATTAATATAAATATAAATAAATCATTAATAAAGTCTGCGTTAGTTACTTTAGTAGCATATACAATACATATCAGGGACCCGGATCCAAATGAAATATCGGTTCCGGTTCTGTTTATATCTAAGCGACAATAATAATAATAATAATAATCATATTTATTCAAAAAAAAAAAATTTTTTTTTAGAACCTCATGGCATAGATTCAGCAAAACGCTGCTCTTCCATCTACACCATGACAAAACAGAGAATATTTGTACAGAGCAAAACAGCGAAAGAAAACAAAATTATTTTAGAAAAACTACTTACTAAGTATAGTGAAATGAAGAATGAACAGATTGAAAGATAAAAGACAATACGAACAGGAATAATCAACAGTAACACGAAATCAAATTAAAGAGTGAAATAAAATAAATATTTATAACCGGTCCGGTCAAAAATAACGGTTCGGTTCTGCGAATTTTTTTCGGTCCATAACGGTTCTTTTCGGTTCTAGTATGGCATTCAAAAAATTTATTATAACAAGGCAATTTGTTACTTAATGATGCCATGAATGCCAAAACGCAACGTATCGTAAGTATAGCTAATTTACAAGGACAAGGGGAATACAGGAAGAAGAGGGAAATATGTATTTAAACTTAATTTATTATTAAAAACAGAAAAAATACACAAAAAACTATGTACAAAAATTATGTGTGGAATATTGTTTTTTTACTTTTATTTTCTAAAACCTCGCCCGTCCTTTTATTATTTACATTTACAGTAGTGGCTAAATTACCGCTACCGCCACCCGTAATGCCTTCAATTTCGTCACCTTATTAAAAATGTATAATCCACCAAAATAAGTATTCAAATAGTTTAGAATGCATTCGAATACTTTCAAAAGTATTCGAATACTTTGAAAAGTATTTCATTAACTTACTTTGAAAAGTATTCGAATACAGTAAAAAGTATTCAAATACTTGTCACTCAAATACATTAAAAATGTAAAATAGTATACTAGATAAAAGTCTTAATACTACTTAAAAAATCAAGTTATACTTTGTATGGGGTTAGCTTTTTTTTATATTTCTATTGTTATATACAAATTTAAGGGGAGTAAAAGCGTATTATTATTATTATATTATTATATAGGAGGTACCTACCAGGACCTTTCTTATACCAGTTATACTGTAATGCCCTTTTGTCCCCGAATTGCTTCGGAACAAAAGTGACCGATAATTGTATCCGCGTGCCCACGGAGTAAAATGCCAGGGTTCGCAGTTTGTCAGAATTCCAAAGGAAGATACAGCTAACAGGATTTATGCTTTGTAATAATTATAAACAAAAGTATTTGGATTTTTATAAATAAAATAAAATGTCTTCTTTGAACGCGACCCAATAGATGTGATCGCGTCTATTCTGTGGTATGGTGGCGCCACGCCGTCGCCTTGTTAGTTGACCCTGGACTTGACTTGATGTCTCGTGTTTATAGTGCTCTCTGTAATTAAATGTTTAATGGTATGGTGTTTTAACATATGAAATAAACAAGTGGTGGTATTGATAAATGATAAGGTTTGCAGTAAACAGCATATGGGTGGTCACAATCGTTTGTACTTGGTCCAAGGTTACATACAAGCTGACTACAATCGCAAAAGAATGCGGCGGAGATAATCCAGTCCGGTTCACACCAGCCTGAACTACTTCAACCCTCCAGGTACAACACTGGCTTGCGCCGTATTTTCCCTGCCTTTTAAAATAATTATAATTATTATAGGTCGTTTTAATACGAGCCGGTTTTCACCAACCAATATTAAAACCACCGATTTCTGCAGAACCTTGTAAACAAAAATAGAAACGAGAAGTGACGTTTGGGAGCTTAGTACAATCGTGAAGCGAATGAGGATCAGTCCGTCTCCTCTGGTGAATTCGCCTTTTATTTCCACCTAGACCTGGAGGTGGAATTGGAAGGGCTGCCTGCGTACATAGAATGTGCGGTAACTGATATGGGGATTAAACACTAGCACCACCTGTTGGTAATAAATTAAAATTCCTCTTAATGGAATTAATTAAATTTACCCTTACAGGTCCCTTACAATACCCTTAAGAATACGTTTACCGGTTTTTAAAGCGTCGTGCTCATGATACGTACGCCTTTCTGAATAGCGATTTTGGAACAGATCCATTCTTGACCATCCGTTTGTCCGTGTGCATGATAACTTGTTTAGAAACGTGCGATAGCTTTGAAAATTGGTACGTATGGTCTTAAGGATATAAGAAAGGTCCCTATTGTTTTTAAGTTATGTAGACTATCGAGTCATAAGGTTTCACTCCAGGATCGTTCGGTATTCAATTGTATCGGATTTTTATATTTGATTTTGGGACAATCGAAACTTTCCCTAAACATTTCTAAATTGTTCTCAAATATTTGAATAAATTAAAAGTACTGCCTTTTTTGAGGCCGGAAAAAACAATTGTCTGAGATCGATCGGGAAAAAACATTTTCATATAGAAATTGGCCCGTAGAATCCATAATTTCAAACAGTTCCAAGATTGGGCTACTAGTTCAAATTTTGGTGTAGTCGATTTTTGGTAAAAAAGGAAGGTTAAACACTACCTTTTTTTTGCCCCGAAAAAGAAATTGTCTCAGATCGACCCGGAAAAAAATTTTCTTATAGAATGTGGCCTGTAGAATCCATAATTTCAAACAGTTCCAAGATTGGGCTACTAGTTCAAAAGTTACAGCCCTTTGAATTTTTTTTCGAAATTGGTTTCTAGTCTATAACTTTTGATTGAGAAGTCTGATCGAAAAAGTACGAATTGATTTGGATTCTACGCACTAAAATTAATAAGAAAAAGTGTTTTGCCGAGAAATTTTGGTGTAGTCTATTTTTGGTAAAAAAGGAAGGTTTTACACTGCCTTTTTTTGAGCCCAAAAAAAAAATTGTCTCACATCGACCCGGAAAAAAAAATGTTCTTATGGAATGTGGCCTGTAGAATCCATAATTTCAAACAGTTCCAAGATTGGGCTACTAGTTCAAAAGTTACAGCCCTTTGAATTTTTATTCGAAATTGGTTTCTAGTCTATAACTTTTGATTGAGAGGTCTGATCGAAAAAGTACGAATTGTTTTGGATTCTACGCACCAAAATTAATAAGAAAAAGTGTTTTCCTAGAAATTTTGGTGAAGTCGATTTTTGGTAAAAAAGGAAGGTTATACACTGCCTTTTTTTGAGCCCCGAAAAAAAAATTGTCTCAGATCGACCCGGAACAAAAATTTTCTAGTCTATAACTTTTGATTGAGAAGTCTGATAAAAAAGTACGAATTGATTTGGATTCTACGCACTAAAATTAATAAGAAAAAGTGTTTTGCCGAGAAATTTTGGTGTAGTCGATTTTTGGTAAAAAAGGAAGGTTATAACACTGCCTTTTTTTGAGCCCCGAAAAAAAAATTGTCTCAGATCGACCCGGAAAAAAATTTTCTTATAGAATGTGGCCTGTAGAATCCATAATTTCAAACAGTTCCGAGATTGGGCTACTAGTTCAAAAGTTACAGCCCTTTGAATTTTTTTTCGAAATTGGTTTCTAGTCTATAACTGTTGATTGAGAAGTCTGATCGAAAAAGTACGAATTGATTTGGATTCTACGCACCCAAATTAATAAGAAAAAGTGTTTGCCGAGAAATTTTGGTGTAGTCGATTTTTGGTAAAAAAGGAAGGTTAAACACTGCCTTTTTTTGAGCCCCGAAAAAAAAATTGCCTCAGATCGACCCGAAAAAAAAAATTTCTTATAGAATGTGGCCTGTAGAATCCAAAATTTCAAACAGTTCCAAGATTGGGCTACTACTTCAAAAATTACAGCGCTTTGAATTTTGTTTCGAAATTGGTTTCTAGTCTATAACTTTTGATTGAGAAGTCTAATCGAAAAAGTACGAATTGTTTTGGATTCTACCCACCCAAATTAATAAGAAAAAGTGTTTTGCCGAGAAATTTTGGTGTAGTCGATTTTTGGTAAAAAAGGAAGGTTAAACACTGCCTTTCTTTGAGCCCCGAAAAAGAAATTGTCTCAGATCGACCCGGAATACGAGCATAGAATATGAAGGACAAGTTGGGCGCTAAGAGTTTAAAATTTAAATTTTGGGTGCATTACAAATGCATACTTTTTCAGAAAAAGTTGCGGTTCGCTGTAATGATGAATATCAAAATTATCTTCTGTGTACTTCGACTTTCCTACAAAGTAACTACAAATTATATGAATATGCAAGTGCATGCATTATGTATATTGGTATATTGGTTGTTTCCTTTCCTTATTACATGCACATGCGAAATTACGAATTTGTAAACAATGACCGATTGTTATGTCCAAAAACAAAATTAAAAAATCCAAAACTAGTGTTCCAAGCGACCTTAGACTGTTCTTCATTTCTGGCGTCAGGTTATAAAACCTACTTTTCTGGCCTATTGACTTTCCTTCTTTCATCATTTTTCATCTTTGCTCCTTTAATTTGTAGCTCTTCTCGCAATGCGCACCACCCGAGGGGGTAACATCTTTTCAAATTTTGTGACAGTATTGCGACAATCCCCACGAACTTTACATTTTTGACGTTGCTGCTTCAATTTCAGTTTTCAAAAAGAATCCTACCCTAAACTTTCAGAAGCATTGTTCACAAATAATAAACGTAGGTCTGGGCATGCGCAAAACAAATTCAGCTTTATTTGAGGTGTCTACATACAAAATCTCATTTAAACAACGGAACAAATAAAAAAATTCCTTTGTGCATGGGCCCAACATATTTTCTGACTCGGCACTAGTTTTACTTTTATTCCAGGTCTACAACTACATCTACATCTAAAGCCTACATACAAAATTTCATTTAAGTATTTAACAAATAAAAAATTGGATTGCGCAAATACAAAAGCTATCGTGTACACGGACGGACAGACAGACGGATACACTGACAGATGGGCAGGCAGAGAGACAGACAGACAGCAATATAATACAATCTCGAGGATCGTTTATAAACGGCATAAGTGTTAAATTATGATACATTGCATATATGAAAAAAATGGGTTTTTTACCATAATTTTTTTCGTAAGCAGCACAGAAAAAATTTCTTCCTTGATGCAAACCTTGACATCATCACGAACCAAATAGCGAAAAAAGTAGAAGAACTAGAGACAGAGTGGCCACAATAGTGCATTTTTTTTATTTTTGTGGAAATGTGCTAAATAGAAGAGTGTTTCAATGGAACACGTTCTATACAATCCGATGGCCCTCTCAAATCGCACATACCGAAAGACAAACTATTCAAAAATGATATAAAGGAAGAATTTCGTAATTTTTACTGCTATCAAAAAAGCTTCTAATATAAGTGACATTTTGGGACAATCTTAAAAAATAGCACAATCAAAATTTGAGAATATTCGCTCGCTAAAGAGATACAAGAGAAAATCAAAAATTATCAATATAAGAATGAAAAGAGACACGAAAAAATGTTCATTACAACATTACTTGCTGAGTAATCTGCTGTTTTCAAAATAAGTACATATACGATGTCGACAAAAAAGTTACTGGACTTAACCTTATTTTTTAAATAGAAAACCCTGTATAATCTAAAAAGATAATATATTAAAATTTTATTTTTTATTATATAACGCAATCGCAATAACTAGGGAAAATACAGTGATTAAAAAATTCAAAATAATGTATTAAAAACATTTTGAAATGTTTTAATTGTTTGAAAAATCTCATATTGTATTTTTTAAATTTCTTTAGTGTTATATTTTTGTGGTCTTCAGCTACAGGGTGATGTAAAAAACTATTTCAAACATACAATCCACAACAAGTGGCAGAACATCTGGTCCCTCTCACACTGCAAGCTTCAAGCCCTCCAACCATCCATCACCTGCACAGAGCGCATCACTCTTAATCGCCAGGATCTAGTAAAAATTCGTAGACTGCGCATTGGCCATACAAACATGACGCACAGTTACCTACTAGAAGCAGGCGAGCATCCTCAATGTGAAGTTTGCAATGTTCCACTAACAGTGCTACATTTGTGGGACTGTCCACAATTTGCGAAACAAAGGATTCGATCCAATCTGAAAGGTGATCTCAAAGTGGACCTTAAGACGCACCACAATTGTGTCAATGCTATAAAATACTTAAAAGACATTAGCGTCTACAATTCTATTTAACATCACTGATACTATAGTACTTATTGTTGTCGTTTACCCTTGTTTTTCTACATAATGTAAGTTTTGTGTATTTGTACCCGTGCCAATGGCCATTAGTAGCAGAGGCACGTTAATTTAAATAAAAAAAAAAAAAAAAAAAAAAAAAAAAGCGAATTTAATATGCTCCTTTTCGAATAAAATATGCAGAGCGTTCCACTAAAAAAAAAGGTTAGGTCCTATAACTTTTTTACGTACGTACACTTATTTTAAAACGGCAGATTGTTCAACAGTCATCATAAAGAAATATCTCCTTTAATAAATATAGGTTCATTATGAGATTGACAATTTTTTGATTTTCCCACGTACCTTTTAAATTGAAATATTTTAATCAAAATCATAGTAAAAATCACTTCCACGTCCACCGGATTTTATAGTCTCTAAAAGACGAAAAAAAATTACGTACTTTTCAAAATGTAATAAAATTGGGGCACGGCAACCATATCTGGCTTATGTACCTACTACAGTAGGATTAGTCCTGTAAATATACCTTGCACAACGCGTCATCTAATCTCATGTGACACAAAGTGGCAATTATTAAGGGAGTGTAAGGTCGTTCACTGAAAAAAATTCACTACAGCCCCCTCTTCCATCCCCCACCGCCCCGTCCAGAGTTTTTTCTTTTTTTCTCCATAATATGTCTGCCTCGATTGCCTTATACGAGACCACGTATTTTGAGGAGAATATTTTCCTTAAATTTGTTAAAAGACTCAATCCAATTTGAATTTTACGCCGATTTGAACAAAGTAAAAAAATAGTAATAGACTCGGTTCCTAGTTGGACATCCTGTATTTAAATTGTTCATAATTTTTAGAATTGCACACTTTTTTAAGTTCATTATGAATATTACGAACTTTGATAATGGGATATGCTTAGGGGTGTTTTTTTACAAATATGGCAAGATTCATCATAAAATCCCATTTTACCTATTTTTATAGTAAAAACTGTTTTAAACTGCCCCTTTAGTTCACTGCACAAATGCACTCTCATGTAAAACTAGATGTTGTAACTTAAATTGAGATGTCACCCATATTTTTTAATAGAGAATGTAATTTTATCAACCCCGTGCACTGCTTGTAAGTATTCAAATTAGATGGTAAGCTTCTAAATCATCGAGATTATAAATAGGAAATGGGGTAGTAGCGAATTATTTTGTCAGAGCTTATTAATAAGTATGTCTTGCACCATTATCTCCACAATCTTTAAGACCAAGTATCAATCACATCAGTTTAGCTTCCCCCTCGACCATCAGCCCGAGATCAAGGATGTTTCTCCCCCTTTTACGGGAATCGCTTCATCCCTCACAAGCAAGACAAATCTACGTAATATCTGTTTCCCATGAACAGAACTGCGGTGTAATGTAATGGTCGAATGTCAAATGGGATTATACATCATGATGCTTTTAACCCTATTTGGCATTTTTCCGCCGTACATGTAGCAACCACCCTGGAGAATACTCGGTAAAAGGGGGGACGGCAATAGACACCCACTTAAAATATGAAATATTAAGTAATCGTTTAAGAGTTAAGACTACGAATTTACTGCGAACGCTAATTAAGTTTCGAGATTAGAAATGTTAAAGATTTCGAGAACGACGAAACACCCCCATATATTATGTTCACAATTTCCGCGTGTCTCGTCTCGCGAGCCGTGATACTACGATATCATCCCTTGAAATATGAAGACGAGGATAAAAAGCGTAGAAAGACCAATCTGCAAAGATGCATGTGTGACAAAAAAACGATGAGTCAGGCGCGCTCCGGTTAAATTTCTGCTGCATTCGACGAAATTAATCAGAAATGTACTAGGCGCAAGAATGAAGGGAATTAAGAAAATTGCTCGAGTTACGAATCCGAGGGGAAATTGAAAAGATTTTCGGTTTCGTTCGACGAATGATTGAATTAGTTACTGAAGTTTGATATTATATCTTAAATTACTATTTAAAATACGCCACCGCCTGTAAAAAAAATTAGGTACGCCTCGAAAAGCGTAATGGTAAAAAATTGCTTTGAAGAAATGTTCTCATTACCGTTACGTTTGGGATAGGTAGGTATAATTTAAATCGTTTCATAATGTTAAGTGACTTTTAGTCATTATAACAAGATTATTACTAAAAGCTATGCGGGAGGGATGAAAGAGAATCCGAAACGAACTAAATAAACAAGGCGACTCGGAGTCAAATTTAGTTTTGGTGCAGAAAAAAAAGAAAAATTAAACGAACCGTAAGACAAGGATATTACTGGCTGACGCATCCCAATTTTTCACGGTTATAAATAAAGCATCAATGCAACAACATACGCGAAGTTGGGACCCCTCTGTCTTGCTAAACGAATATAAATGACACTATCGAATGCCAAATCTCGCTAATCCTGGCCCCTCGTAACGATTATCTTACGATTATGGCCCTTTGTACTAGACTACATGAGGATGCGTACCATCCAGACATCTAATGGCTCAATAAGATACTTAAATCCCAATTTGGCCACATTTCTCACCGTCCCAATCTCGATAGAGTAGTGGTAAGGGGTATACTTGAAAGTTGAATGCAGAATTTCAATCATTTTTTCGTTTTTGTCCGTGGGGTTGCGTGGCCATTTCCCTGTACATAAATATTTATTTATCGCTCTTTAGAATATAAAAATATTGCCTGCACAGCAAACAGTTTCAAATGTAAATGAACTAAATAAATGATCGAGTTTATTGGTAGTTTTGAATATTTCCATTTACATTTACCTTGCATTGTTCTACCGTGACATTAATCAATGCAATTTCAATTATGATAACAGTATTCAGTATTGTGATTCTTACAATGTGTCAATTTCTTGCACTGCCGCTCTAAACACAAGCGAAATGATGCAGGAATTACAATATGCGAGTACGACCGCGAGTGCGGTTAAAATTAAATGTCATTAGGTGACCTAGTATGAAAGGGCATGTACTACTATAAGCAGAGTCATCCACCTAATAAATTAATTGCTCAAATAAAATCTTCTCGTTTAAACACAAGTACTTAGGGAGTCGCCAAAGAGAAATAGGACCTAACATACAAAAACATTCCTCAAAACATCAAAGAATAACACACTCTCATCCAATAAGTACCCACAAAGACCCTGGAAACCTTAAGGTTATCAAAGTCTACTCTCCCTGCTCTCATTTTGGCTTTGAAAGAATCACAGAAAGCACTCCAAGCTGTAGAGTGCGTTATGGCCTTCCAGAGCCGTCTACCGCTATCGAGAGCGCCTTCCAGAGTCTCATTGCCTAGTAATGTCCAGACCATTTTAAAGTATAGCGTGTGCCCAAAGTATCTACCGCGCTCTGGAAAGTTTTGGAAAAGATTTTCTCAGTATATTTTGACCCTCACTTATTTTCGTTACTTTTTGGAAGACAAAGAAGGTTTCAATTAAAACTTTTAGTGTTTTACCTGTGCCGAGTAAAAATGTAATAACTGATTGAATTAAATATACAAGGAGTGCCAACAATTCATTTTCAATATCTTTATTGGGACACCGTGTATATTTTTATAGTTTAAAAAGGGACGGAACGGTTCCAGGCCATTTCAAAATTGGATATTCAGGAAAGTGGTTGTACTACGTACAGGTTTTCTCAGTATATTTTGACCCTCACTTATTTTCGTTACTTTTTGGAAGACAAAAAAGGTTTCAATTAAATTTTAGTGTTTTACATGTGCCGAGTAAAAATGTAATAACTGATTGAATTCAATATACAAGGAGTGCCAACAATTCATTTTCAATATCTTTAGTAGGACACCTTGAATATTTTTATAGTTTAAAAAGGGACGGAACGGGTCCCAGACCATTTCAAAATTAGATATTCAGGAAAGTGGTTGTACTACGTACAGGTTTTCTCAGTATATTTTGACCCTCACTTATTTTCGTTACTTTTTGGAAGACAAAAAGGGTTTCAATTAAAACTTTTAGTGTTTTACCTGTACCGGTAAAAATGTAATAACTGATTGAATTCAATATACAAGGAGTGCCAACAATTTATTTTCAATATCTTTATTGGGACACCTTGTATATTTTTATAGTTTAAAAAGGGACGGAAAGGGTTCCAGATCATTTCAAAATTGGATATTCAGGAAAGTGGTTGTACTACGTACAGGTTTTCTCAGTATATTTTGACCCTCACTTATTTTCGTTACTTTTTGGAAGACAAAAAGGGTTTCAATTAAAACTTTTAGTGTTTTACCTGTACCGGTAAAAATGTAATAACTGATTGAATTCAATATACAAGGAGTGCCAACAATTTATTTTCAATATCTTTAATGGAACACCGTGTATATTTTTATAGTGTAAACAGTGACGGAAAGGGTCCCAGACCATTTCAAAATTAGATATTCAGGAAAGTGGTTGTAGTACGTACAGGTTTTCTCAGTATA
Source organism: Photinus pyralis (assembly GCF_008802855.1). NCBI lineage: Eukaryota > Metazoa > Arthropoda > Insecta > Coleoptera > Lampyridae > Photinus > Photinus pyralis. Next base: position 45,072,403 of record NW_022170403.1, read on the forward strand.
TTTTAACCCTCACTTATTTTCGTTATTTTTTAGAAGACAAAGAAAAGTTTCAATTAAATCTTTTAGTGTTTTACCTGTACCGGTAAAAATTAATAACTGATTGAATTCAATATACAAGGAGTGCCAACAATTTATTTTCAATATCTTTAATGAGACACCGTGTATATTTTTATAGTGTAAAGAGGGACGGAAAGGGTCCCAGACCGTTTCAAAATTAGATATTCAGAAAAATGGTTGTACTACGTACAGGTTTTCTCAGTATATTTTGACCCTCACTTATTTTCGTTACTTTTTGGAAGACAAAAAAAGGTTTCAATTAAAACTTTTAGTGTTATACCTGTACCGAGTAAAAATGTAATAACTGATTGAATTCAATATACAAGGAGTGCCAACAATTCATTTTCAATATCTTTACTGGGACACCTTGTATATTTTTATAGTTTAAAAAGGGACGATTGTTGGATTCCTTATTAAATTGGCTGCCGAGAAAAAAGAAACGAAATGCTGTGAACTCTTCATTTATTTTTTAAATCGGCGACTGAGAAAACTTGCCAAAAACCCAAAGCATATACGAATATAAAAGTAATGACCTTAAAAAAGCTTAGTCGCTTCCTACGGCAGATGATTTTGGGATAAAACTGTTACACCTAACGCTTCCATGTGTTTTGTTGGCTTTTTTTGGGTGTTAAGGATAACCCAAGAAACTTTGATAGTGAAATCTATTGAATGAACCGATTTTCCAATAAAATTATAATGATATATTTACAAGAAGAATAAATAAATAGATGCATTAATTCAAACAATAAAATTGGATTATGATAAGCCAAAATCAATTAATAATTCATGTTCCGTTTAGTTCGAGTATTAAATGAGCTATTAAATATTCAATTCTGTTTTAATGCAGCATTTTAAATTAATGATTAATATTAGTCGGCGACTAGAGCCCTTTTTAAATTGCAAATGAAACTGTAATTTCGGTAACCTGACAGCGATTGTATATTAATTTTATGTTTTATTGTGAGTCCACGTTATTGCCTGTTATAAATTTGTTTACCGCTGCATTGGAAAATTGAATGCATCGATTGAGCAATAATTATAAATAATGTCTTGGTGAGCGTTAGATCTCATTAGTTTTTAATTCTCGGCTCCTTTCTGTCAAAGAATGAAAGCTAACGAAATAAATTCGTTCGTAATTATTATTTTATCTTGCAGGTCCGTTATCAACTCGTAATGAGAAAAGTTGGAAAGAAAAAGAAAAATAGCAAAAGTTGCCAAAAGGAAATATTTCTTTTCTAGAAAATAAATTTTCTTGATTAACTTCTTTAAGCCGCATTGTGCTCGATTTGTAACAATACGGGAAAGCGTTTTCGTTTACAATTAAAATACGCCGATTTACAACAAATACTGAAAGTGAAATGCGATTTGAGAAAATTAGATGAGAGGGAAAGAAGATGAAGTAGCAGTCTCAATAATGGGTTGACGAACCCTCCCCCGAAACTTCTATCTCAATCATTAAATGACATCGATCACACGCATTTCCTTCGATATCAAATTACGCGGGACTGCTTTATAAATTTCTCTCTGCTAATATTTTTCGGTTAAAATTGCTCCAAGTTCGGTAGAGATTTCTGAAACGACCGACGGGGAGGTTAATATCAGTTCCGCGGGAAATACCTAGAGGTGGATGTCAAAGACTATTCTGAGCTTAATTTTGAAATAACTTTGGGGTTAAATATTAGACAGCGAGAGGTAAATTGGTCGTAAACAATACACGCACATCAAAACTTCGTGGGGTTTAAATTAAACTAATTTTAGAATACAGTTCAAGTTTATTTTCACCCTCGTCTTCGGAGTCATTTTTTCGGTCATTTTGGGAAAACCTTCTTTTGATCTCTCCGGAAAAATCGCGGATTCCTTACTTACCACCATAAAGGAAGTCAACTAAAGTGTATTTCGTTGTAAGGTAAAATTTGATAAGAAAACTACTCGCTGCCCGTTTCCTCCTGTTACATGTCGAAATTCCCAAAGGAAGAACCTTCGCACCAACTTCACGTTGTTTCTCTGAATATTTTATAGTAAATCTCTTCGACGGGTGCGTTTATAGAACTTGGAACCTCATCATTTAGACGTTTATGAAAGGAAGGGGGAGAATGAATATGGAAAATCTCCCGTGCATTAATCAAATATTCTTCAATATTGTGACACGTGTCACCGTAGGTGGGATGAGATTGTCGAATTAAATAGAGACGAGATGAACCCGGAAGGTACGTTAATACCGATTGTGAAACGCGCAATTGTCGTTTTCGTCCATGGGAAACTCGACATCTGCACCTTGTTGACGCATCTAATGGAAGTACGCTCTGTCGCAGAGTTTACTACATCTTTCCTTACACATGCACACTTAACTCCTGTAAGCTCACAAAAATCGACGGATTTCATCTGGGCTAGCTATTAGATATAAGAGATGAGACTTCAAAAGCGAGTAGGGCTTCGAGCCAACGAGAGATTAAAAAAAAGATTAATACATTAATATTTATGAGATTCCGCCCCGCAAAAGAAAACAAATCATATTGCAATTATGTATAGTTTTAACGGTACGTTTTAATATCGCTTTCTAAATTACAGTTCTTGCTGTTGCTTTGCATACCCGTTGTTGACCAGCAATTAATGTATTCGAATATGGACTGTATTTAAATTAACTGAAATTTCCAAACATTTTCCACTCGGTGAAACTTCATTTTACAATTATTTGAAGACTTCATCTTTGGTGGGCAGGATACACATTTTTTTAGTGGCGCGTTTGAATGCAGAGTTGGCTGTCTTAATTGTAACCTCAAACAATTCCATCATTGCTATAGGGTGAACATCAGTAATACGTTCTAATTTCCATTTCAATGAAGGCTGATTGTCTTCTTCCAACAGCATCAATATTCCTGGAATAATCTTTGGTTTTGTCTTGAACCATCTCGACTTCTGCAGCAGCGATGTTACATATTCCTTTGAAAATCTCTTCCAGAACTTTTTACGTATCTGCACGATTCTTTCCCATCTGGACAATCCGTAGATTTTGACTTCGCTTGAATCGGGTTCAGGGAACGATTCAATGATCCGCCAATCAAGAAATGTGCTGGAGTCAAAGGATTAAAATCCGTGTGCGGACAATTTGCGCCCGGACAATTCGCACCCGGACCATTCGCACTCGAAAAATTCGCTCCCGAATAATTCACACCCGGATAATTCTGTAAATCTTTGGTTTATTAAAATTAAATATTTTTAAGAGGCTACTAGACCATTTCCTTTACAGAATGTATGTAGTAGTGCACATCTTGGTAAACATCTACTTCATGGAAAAATGTTTCAAATAATAGTTATTTGGTCTTTCATTTTCAACACATCGCGATTCTTTAAGTATTTCTATTTCTTAAATATAATCACGCTGGTTTTTTTTTAAGTTCTATGAAGAGTCTGATATAGTTAAATCCTGTAATTTAAGAACACATAATTCTTATCTACTGCGCTTTCGTTTTGAGAAAATAAGAATAGGTAACTGAAACGTCTTTTGTAGAGTAATTAAATACCAAATAGTTATACCTAGTTATAGTATATCTACAATATTATGTGTAATATTCGCTACTTTTGAGACGCGCTTAATATTAAAACAGAATCAACATATTATAATACCGTACATACACAAAGTGATAAGTCTAAAGTTAAAAATATTTACATTATAAGATCAAGATGAAAATAGAAAAAAGAAGTAATTTTAACGCTCCCTTACATAAAGATTTCTTAATGAAGACACATAAAAAATTGTTCTTTATTTCTTTAGTTGTAAAGGGCAACAAAGGAAATGAATTAAATTTATTTTAGACAAAACGAGTATGTATAAATGACAATAGAACAATGCATTTCATAGATGGCACTAAATTTGGATAAGTAATTAAGATAATATTATAATTAAAGGTAAATTTGAAAAGACCCCGATGAGAAATATGGTAATGACATTCTTTCTATTATTTCTGGAAGATGAATAGGGTTTATTACAAGGTAAAAGTAATTGAACGTTTGACAGAGTGGCATTTTAAAATTTATCTGAGCACGGGTTTTGATTTTGTGTATACTTTTTTTTTTAATTTTAAAAAATTTTATTTCTGGTGGTAGTGTTGTGGTGGTGTTCAGAAAAGGTAAGCTTCCAGTTTTCTTAGAACCAGTTTTACGTTTCTTTGACTACATATGGCTATATGTTGACTATTGGTGACCGAGTAAAATTACACTAACTGCTTATTTTTTTGCGTTATCTTTGCTACAACTATGGTAGTGAATGAACTTAAAAGTTTCTTATTGATTTTCTTACTGTTATTTATTTTATAGTTTGAAGAGATACATGGAAAAATTCTGGCATTTTTTTAAGAGATAATCAAAACAGTAAGGGTTTTGAAAATCTTGAAACGTTTTAGGAACAGGTCGATATTGATGATTTTTTCTTTCAAATGTTTGTAATTATTAAGTACCTATATACTTCCTTTTTAATTTTTGTATGGCATACCTAGTACTAAAGCAAAACCCTTAGCATTGGTAATTGCGCAACAAGGAAGATAGGACATCATTGGAAAGGCTTTCCTTCTCTTAATTTGGTGAGACTATAATTTTTTAGATTTGATATTTTCGAAATATTTTAAAAGTAAGTTGAGGGCGTGCTGTTGTTTATGTCATTGGAAGGATGTCGGGCCGATCACTATGTAATAGAAGCTAATGCGATCGTGCGTCAAAATTATGCAGTTGCAATGGTATAAAAAAGAGAAAACTTGTACCTGCAACGTCGAATGCGCTGGAAATGGTACCTTTAGCAAGTGTTCTCATGTTTAATACGGAGATTACAATAAAATAAGTACTAAATTCCAGATTTTGAGTGATATGGATGCTATTAAAGTGACCTAAAATCTCTACTGCTTTGATATGGTCCATTCCATTTAAAAAGGTACATAGGATTGTACGTATGAATTCTTGCCTCATAAATACTATTAAAAAAATTATTCCTCTACAAATTGTATGGCTATTGTTTAACCAACATAAATATTTAAGTGCCACCTTAAAATGCCAAAATCAAGGAAAATATCATCAAAAAGGGACTTGTCCCTGAGGCTAAAAGTTGAAATTTGATTTATTACAAAAAGTTGATAATGGATATGAGATTTAGGCGGTGCAAACTATACGGGGCACGTAACAATGGAGTTCGGTACAACGAAAAGGGGAAAGAGATACATAATCTATGAAGGATACATGTACCTCTTTGCTAAGAACATTAAACTCCAAAACTGCTCATCATGGCTGTGTCGAGCGAGAAGAGCAAAGAAGGATCCATCGGCTCTTAGTTTAACATGCAATGCCAGTATCTGGGTCAACGATGACAAGGTAAGATTAGCTAAACCGAACACTGATTTTGGAAGTGCAGATGGTTTCCAGTTTCAAAGCCCTTAATAATTGGGTATTTTATTAGTTAGCATATCGTCTTTTGACCTTTTGACTTTTTTATACGTAAGTTTCTTCGTTGCTTATACCGTCGTCTAATGTTAGTTTTTAGGTTCGGCCCTCCCTTGCAAAAAATTTAGTTTGTCAACCTCTTCAAATTTCAATTTTACTCTGGAACCAACCACGGATATGGTAATAATAATAATAATAATGTTTATTTATCCTGTTTCGACATAGAGATGTATAGGACAGAGTCAAAATGAGTAAGTACAAACATACAATAAAACAATGAAACAGACACATAAATACAATTAACGGTTTGCTACGTACCGAGATGCACCAGGATCATTTAAGAGTTCTTCAACGTTATAAAACATCTTGTCTAAAAGGAAACTGACTAGATTGCGTTTGAACGTATGGAAGTTGTTGGTCGTTTTAATGGTAAATGGCAGGCTATTGAAAATTTTAGCTCCTATAATATATTGACTGGACTGATTGACATTAGTTCTTCCTCGTGGCACTCTGAGGTCATTAGTATTTCTTGTGTGGTATTTGTGTATGTCGCAATTATGTAGAAGTTGATGTTTATTTTTAAATATAATTTTACACACTTCTAGGATATATAAGCAGGGTAGTGGGAGTATGCGGAGCTTGGTAAAGATCGGTCTGCAGGGTTGTGTATAGTTTGCACCACATATGCATCTAACGATTCTCTTCTGTGTGACAAAAACTTGATTGAAGGTGGATGACCGACCCCAAAGGCACAAACCATACCTGAGCCGCGATTCAATGCAGGCAAAGTAGAACATCCGAAGCTGTTTCACATCTAGATAGTACCTAAGGTGGCGTACTCGATAACATTCAGTATTTAATTGTTTAATTAAGTTTTCGTTATGGGATATCCAGCTTAGAGTGTCATCGAGTACGACGCCCAGAAACTTTACTGTGGTTGATTTTTCTAAATTAGCATCATTAACAGAAATATTAATGTCCAAAGTATTAGTATTTTGATAATTGTGAAATTGCAAAAATTTCGTTTTGCTATGATTTAAGAATAATAGATTATTCTCAAACCATCTAGATAAATTTTCAATTGTTAATATACATGTTGCTCGTAATTTATTTTCATCCGGGTGTGAAACAACCACGGCCGTGTCGTCCGCATATAGTGAAAGAGTTGCATCAACCGGGATGCAGCTCAGAACATCGTTTGTAAATAGTGCAAAGAGGATCGGTGCTAAAATGCTCCCTTGGGGTGTACCCACGTTTAGCTTTATGATGTCTGAATTAACGTTAGTGGTGTATCCCTTATTACTATGTCGCAATGAGACATACTGCGTTCGATTTTTTAGAAACTTTTCTAGCCAATTCAGGGCAGTGCCTCTGACGCCGTAGCAAGACAATTTCTGTAACAATAGAATATGGTTGACACAGTCAAATGCTTTAGTGATATCGCAGTATATCCCAATAGGCAGTTCTTTTTTCCCTATCGACTGAAGCACTGTATCGTAGAAGAAAAGAATTGCATCAGTTGTGGATTTATTAGGTCTAAAGCCAAACTGGTTAGGTATTAATATTTTACATTTTTCAATAAATGTCAATAAATCTATGGTCGTTGGGCTTTCCAGTTTTACTGCCCTTTTGGGTTTTTAATTGTTTTCCATCTATATTGTAAGTTTTATAGTTATAGTCTCTCCTCAATAATCTCTACCATCTTGTAGATCACCTGAAGATGACCGTTGGTCGAAACATGTAGTGTATCACTTCGTTTTATTAAATTATATGGGAACGGTTTAGAGAACTTTTATTCAATATTAATAAATTATCTCATTTAGAGTTTGAACACAAAATGGACGTCACGATTCCAAATTATACCTTAATATTGAAAGTATTCAAATTTTAAATGTAGGTATACGTCTATTACATGCACAAAGTAATAAAACGTGATATAATAATAATAATAATGTTTATTCCCACAAAAACAACTAATAGGAAAACAAAAATAAGATAAATAAAGAAAATAAGAATAATGTGGGAAAGGACTGCATTCAGTGTAGCAATACTCTGAGTAATTTGATAATATAATGAGGTGAGTAATATTGGAGATTTCAAGCTCTGAGTTAATTTAATACTTCACAGCCGACTTTCTGTCAAAATACCCTCTCAGGGGAGCGAAATTCTGGTGCGAATTATTCCGGTGTGAATTATCCGGGTGCGAATTGTCCGGGAGCGAAACGTCCGGGTGCGAAATATCTTTGGTGCGAATTTTCCTTGGTGCGAAATGTTCGGGTGCGAATTGTCCGGGTGCGAAATGTCCGGGTGCGAAATGTCCGGGTGCGAATTATTCGGGTGCGAATTGTCCTAATCATTTGGATCATTACATCTTCCAGTATCATCTCTTGAAAACGTAGAACAAAAATGCTTCTCACAAATTTCTTGCGCTGATGACTCTTTGCTCAAATGATCACCCACTTCAACTGCCCAAAATTTCTCCAGTTGATTACTCAAACCTTCATTGGTAGCCGCTACATGACTATGAATCTCTGTTTCAGGAATCTTCGAGCTAACCAGAACGCCATTGACTAGACAGCCCAACCAAGTTTCCTATAACCATGGCAAAAGGGCGAAACATTGGATAATATAATTCTTTTGGCGGACAAAATCAACTTTCTGGCTGGCACAAAAATCTGATTTACTTTAATACCCCCCTCATTTTTAATAAACTGTTGAACTAATTCCTTTGTTGTAAAACAAATGCAAATCCTGTTGTTGCCCATTCTCGAAGCAAATATTTTTGGGACCTATGACTTTATCCGTAGCAATTACATACTGTTTAACCGCAAGACCATCGATTGCAGGAAAAATTACTGCTTGATTTTTCTTCGGAAACGGAAACGCCGATGCAGTGACAGTATTGAAAAAAGATAGTAATACGTGGGTAATTAAATTTTCCTGGGCCCCCCCCCCCTGTTGTCAGAAGAACCGGAAGCAGTGGTAGGCAGTACCATTGTTAAGTAGATAAAACTTTTGTTCAAAATGGAGCAACTGGATCTGAAATAGCTTAAAAAACTTTGGCAAGCGTTTGCGAAACCTCGTTTATTCCTCGAAGAAGCTTGAGAATGTCACTCGATGCGCAAAGCTAGCGAGTGGGAAAGAAAATGATAACCTCTACGCGCGACGACTGCCTTAAAACAACCTGACAAATTATTACACAGACTCTTACTACTAAGTACATTAACTAAACAGTAAACAAGGGAATTCTGCCCATTTTATATCTATTATTAATGATCATTTATTGGCATTCGGATTTGTCATAATTTTAGCAGGTGTTATTGTAATAATCCGGTGAAGGTTAACAATACTTCCAACGTATCCAGTATCCGCCACTGTTCGCTTTGCTCTTCCGCTTAATAAAGGTTTAGGACACTTTTTTTTATTATTTAATCATCTCAAACGTACAAGAATAACAAATAGAACGTAGTCTCGCTTTTATTACAAGCCTACTCTTCTCTTCATGAGATATCAAACCAGGTTTTCGATCAACAATCGATGATGAAACGCGTTGAAAAATGTTGTAGGTTATAATTTTCTATCCCACACTTTGAATTTCTTATAAATTGGTTTATGAAACCGCTTCTTTGAGCTTCATTCCATTAAAGGTATACGGAACATCGCTCTATAAAAATTGCATATTGCGTACTTCGGCATGAGATTGGATTTATTTCAAATTTATTATCACTGTCAAAAGCAGCTTTGAAAATGATAGGTGTTGAGTAACGACTTCTGCATCAAACTTCTTTACTTGAGAACTAAATTATATGACGCTGGATTGGGAATCCCCTGCGAAGATTCAGTAAATAGTAGTTCGTTTGTTATACTTTCTCAAATAAAGGAACTTGGTAAAAGAGTTTCGCTTCTCGTTATGCAGATCAATTTTAACTAATTGAATGTGCTTGATAGTTTAGAGCAGGGCGTTATTGGAAAATAAAAATCGTCGCGTGATTGCTATAGTACACTTCCAACAAGTTAACCCTCCAACATGGGAATAAATGACATGGCACCGACTGGTCCAGTCGCAAACCTGAGTTAATCTACAAATGCTTGTCGTACAGCGTTGGGCTACAAATCCGGAGGTCGGGTGTTCGAACCTGGGCTGAGGTAAGAATTTTTCAACCGTGACAGAAATGGAAATTTCCTTAGAACAGTTTCGGCTACTCCGCATTAGGTTTTCCTAATTTTTTAGGAGCAGTATAGAACAACTTAAGACCTTCTACAGGGGCACCCCTAAAAAGCATTGTGAAGGGCCCTCTGTAATTGGGTGCAAGACTGTTGAGGGCCCACAGCAAGAGAGACAATAAATAAATAAAATAAATACAGAGTTCCTCAAGGGTCCGCCCTGGGGCCCATATTATTTCTACTATACTGTACTCATAGGAAATAGAAACTTTGTGGAAGCCCATTCCGAAAAACTTCTCAATAAGTAGGTATATTCTCAAATTATTGAATAGTTATTCTGGTGGGGTTTCTACGTTTTAACACAGAATGATTATTGCATTTCTAGTGTATCCAAGTGGTTTGTTTTTCATTTTAAAAGATTGATTATTCGTAGGGCAATTTATCGTTTATTTTGTTATCAATTTTGCTTTGTTAAACCATTTAAGTGACAGTTTAAATTATTGGGCATTTTTATTACTTTCGTTAAAAGGTGGATTTAATTTATTAGCGATAAGAATGCGTTTTAACGTACAAACAACATTGTGTTTTCGTAGAAAAATGTTATAGGAGACAAGAGAATTTAACGTAAAAATTTGGGTATGTGACGAAAAGGAAGGACAAGAAGCGAATGCGTAATTGGTTGTTGTGTTGCTACGTGTTCGGTAATTAGAGGGAAATTTTAGTAAGAGAGTAACTTTAAATACTAAAGTTGTTAGAAGGGGGCCTTTTAGCCAATTTCGAGGCAGGAGTGCTGTTCGGTGAAAGTTTGTAATGCGCGCGTTCTGCGCTAAATTTTGTGACAAGGTTGTCTTTTTTCTGTACACAAAGTTGTTCTTCGTAATTTTGATAAAGTCAGTTGTTCCTTAAGAAAGTTTATAACATTTCTCAAGAAATCAGCCGAGTTTAGAGTGAAAATTTGAGAAAATGTGAAATTTGAGTGAAGGTGCTAGGTGAAGTGGTAGTAGCCAGTCTAATTCAATGCAGTAAAATTACGTTCCTTGTGTCCCGAAGAACAGAGAAGAAGCTAAGATGATGCGTGCGTTTGTTTCTCTGTTGTAATTTGTTATTGCCTGTATTTTTGGGATTTTAGTTTAGCATTTCATTAATTTTTATATTTTGTGAGCTTTTGAAGTAAAATATCATCCGCAACGCAATCAAAGGCCTTTGATAGATCTAAGAAGATCGATAACGAGTATTTTTTGTTTTCAAAGGCGTCCAATGTTGCTTGAATGATTATGATGCGGGGTGTGTAAAGCGGACTTTGTTATATACTCCACTTTGATTGGTGGAATTTTATTATTAATTTGATTTGTGTGTTAGAATCAACTTTGTCTGTGTTAATTCATTTAAATCGTGTGTTTATTCGAACCCTTTAACGATTCAAATAGATGTCTTAGGCTTAATTATGATTTATGACCTTGTTTCAAGTGTTTTCAAAATTTATTTATGTAATTCATTTTGGAAATTAAGGAATTTGATCGTGGCCGTTATTTGCCATAACATTTGTAATTTGAAGTCGGAATTGGAATTTCTCAGAGAGCTAGCTAGGTTTAAGGTGTTTTGTGTATGGTTCATTTTGGCCGGGACATTGCACAGTGCACACCATATACAGGGTGAATATAAAGTAAAGGAACATTGATGTTGGAGCTGTTGCTATTGGTCATACCAAAAAAAGTTGTTTTATAAAAAGTTAAATTATTAAATCTTTTAACATTGTTTCTTATTGATTAATATCAGAGGGGGTGACTTTAAGTAGATAACTCTCAATTCGTCATAATACTTAGAATGTCAATTTATGGTAATTTAATTTAGAAAGATTCCGATTATACGATTTGGTAATTATTTCTCTCCTAAAAAATTGTAAATAGTAACACATAATTTTTTCGATATACCTATCTACGCCTTTGTAAGTCACACCTTGAGTCCGGCTCTGAGAAGAACTGTTTGATCTAAAATCACGGTACAGATAGAAAACAGAAAAATTTTAGGTGGGAATTTTACGATCACATTTTCTAGCTTCATTTTTCCATCAATGCTACAAAATTGATAAACGAACAGCGCCATCCTTTAAATTTTTTAAGTTGCCCAATAAATACATAATCAGCCCCTCAATATTACAATGCCCGATACAATATGAATAAAGTGGTGGAAATTTTAAGCCGATGGTATCCATTTACTATTTAATATCGAAATTGTCACCGTTACATAATTCGACAATTTAGAGCACGTTAATAAAACAATCGTATTTCATTAATAAATCAGTTACGGCCAATTATTTTAGATTCCATAGGTAATAACTGTTATTTTATTACAGTCGATAAAGATTGGATTGCGCTATTTGATGTTCAAACGTAATTATATTTAATATCGGGTCGTATATTTAATTAAAATTTTGTAGGTACTCTGTAAAATATATATGGCTCGCATTTTGATTTTGTCAATCTATACGGTCGGATACTCTTAATTATTAACCCTTGGAGTCCTTGTAATTATAAAGTAGGTGTGTTGCATCCATGTCTTCAGAGATTTAGTGAAACTAAAGCTCTCGAAATCCGCATTTGTCCCGGAGGTGAAGTGCTATTTCTTGTTCGAAGCATCCTGATAATTAATAGCATAATACACGAGTGGTTCCATTACCAGCATAAACGTCTTAAGAGCGACGAGCTCCTCATTAAGAAGTTTTCAAAGGATTATAATAGGTTTTTAACATTTAGCTTATAGTCGAAATTGAATTTCGAATTTGAAGCAAATATGTGCTGATTGGAACAAGTCGGTTCCTAGTATATGACTTGCATTTCTTTGAAGCTTACAGACGTTTTAACTTTTAAATATTGAAGTTTACTTTATCTCACCCTCTTACGTTCTGGAGGGTCGAGATTCGTTAGCTAAACGAGAAAATCGGAACCGTGATATACCGAGGGCTGAAGGGGAATCAATTGAAGGACAGGCAGTATCGCAAGATTGTTACTAACAGTGTATGTAATTGATGATCACCTTCACGGTCTTGTAGTTTAACGTGACGTTTTAAATAAGAAATGTTATCATAGAAACCGTGGCACCTGGTGCTGAAAAATTAATTTCACCTGACAGTACGACTGCGCTGGAAACGTCTTTGACACGTATGAGATACCAGAAACGTATATTAAGAGTAATATGAAAGACATTCGGCTCTGATAAGTTTGTCAGGAGACACAATATAAAGGGAGCAGGAAACTTTATATACCTACCGCCATTTAATAATGCAATGCGAATTTTAGACAAGTTACATAATATACGTAGAGCATTTATCCTACTTTCTATATTTCCAAGCCAAGTCGTAGTAAATACGATTGGTAATGCAAAATGTAGATTGAAACTACGCTCTGCGGCCCGTTAAATTGAAAGCGTATGCAATATGGCGAATTTGCGATGTCAGGCTTTATTCTTGTTAATTATTTTGCACGGCTAAATTGTCTAGGCGAGAGTTTGCACCGTCACACAAAATTGCAAACACGCTCACGTGTGAAGTTAGTTACTAATTTATCCATAAAAATGTACCTATCGGTGCCACAGATGTACTGCTTAAAAATTGGTATGCGTCACGTCTATAACAAACACAAAAAAATTAAATACGTAAGCAGGGAGAGTGGAAAGGGGTGGCACTACAAATTTTTTTAAAGTGGTTTCCGAAAATATTCGTTTTTTTTTCAAACGAAAATTGTCCTTCAGAGATTTATCGTAGGGAGTTCTATTTGTTGTCATTTTCTTCGTTTTTATCTATGCTTTTTCATGAGTTAAAAAAAATATAGTCCCTATTGAAGAAGAGAAGCTCAAAAAACGAAAAAAACTCCAGTAACAATGAATTTTCTAGTAAATATTGTAACGTGGAAGAGGACACAAAGGAAAAGGAGACAAAATAGGAAAAAGAGAAACTAATAGCCCTAACCACGGCTGCGGCTGCTCACTGAGAGACTAAGGTACATTTGGGTGAGATTATATTTTAGATGCCACTAACTTTTATTTCCTCGTATAGTAGGCCCTGCCAAAAAATTTGAAAATAGCCCTCTGGTGGTCGAGGAAGCTAAGGCTAAAGAGGGAGAAATAAGACAAGCACAAAACAGGAGGAAAGTTATAGCTTTACCGTCCCCTGTAATTTTCTATAAAATGCACTACATTTATTTATTTATTATTAAGTGTCATACCTACATTTTATGCATTGAATTTACTTGGGTCAGTTTAACAGAATCGGTTTTTAAATATACTATTTTTTTTAATATAAATAAACCATACCCACTTTTATTTTCGTTTTTTAACTGATCAAATTATGGGTAATGAAAAAAATTGATATACCTACAGGCAGGGACGGTCGGATAGAATTTTTTGTTGAATTTGCAATAATTAGTTCAATTAGTGTAAGAAATGCCTAGATTCGTTGAAAAATGATCTTCTTAAGTTCCCTAATTCAGGATATACACAGCGCAAACCTAATAAAGATTGTTTTTTAGTGAAATTTCTTATACCTAAGTACTTTGGTATTTTTTTGTGCACGTATATTCTTATCTCAAGTTCTATTTTTTTTAAATCACAGATTTCGCAATCCATGCAACCTTCGGAAACATTGGAAATGTTAACCGTATAACGCCACCATTATGTAAAACACAAATAACCCTTATGGCCGTTTGCACCGACAAATTTGAGCGGGGCTTAGCTTAAGCGTAGCTTAAAATCCATGGCAACCATTGTCTCAATAATCGTTGCCATGGATTTTAAGCTATACGCTTAAGCTAAGCTCGGCTTAAATTTGTCGGTGCAAACGGGCATTATTCACTCGGGTTCGCCTGCTCCACTCGCTCACAAGCTTGCTCGTGTCGCAAACGTAAACTTTCTTAGCCTTATAACATGTTTTTTTAATGAAGTTATCCATTTTTTTGCCGGTGTGATAATTTTCGGGTGAGTATAAAGAAGAACAGGCAAATCTTATTTTATTTCCTGTAATGGCGATCGATTTCGGGCTTTTCACTTAAATGCTTTTAAGGTATATTCAAGATTACTTTATTCGTTTCCGAAGTTCTATGATGTGATTACATTTTATTTTCAATTAAACGATGACGTCCTGGAAGTAAGCAGTATCTAGCAGAGTAGGCCTAGATGGACACATGCATATGCTAAATTATTTGTACCCTCTCGCAGGTTGCCTACCATGCGTAAGAAAATTTTGTATATTCAAAAAACCATGGTTACTATTTCTATTATTTTTATAGGTTTTTGTCTACACGCAGACAAATTGCAACAAGCGAGAATAGTCTAATCTATGCGATTCTAACGATATATCCCTTCTTATTAATCATTAAGTGTAATACCTACATTTTATGCATCGAATTTACTGTGGTTTTTGGGTCAGTTAAATAGAATCAGTTTTTAAATATACTATTTTTTTTAGAAATATAAATAAACCATAAACACTTTGTGAATTGATCAAATTATGGGCAATGAAAAAATTGATTTACCTACAGGCAGGGACGGTCGGACAGAATTTTTTGTTGAATTTGCAATAAATAGTTCAATTAGTGTACTAGATTCGTTGAAAAATGATTTTTTTAATTGAGCTATGCCGCCTATGGTTTCCATTAAACGAACAAAAGCTTTGTCCATAATTTATAGCCCATCATTTGCTGGCAAATAAATATGCACAAGCTGGAACTAATTTTAATCGACAATAGAGAACCGAAAACCATGAAATTGTTAAACTCTTTTTAGGTTTGCACTTATAACTCGAAAACGGAGCATCTCACAGAAAATTTTACTACCATTAAAGTTAAAGAGCATGAAATTTCTCATCAAATGATCTATTAAAAGTTAAAATCGGTTCAGCCACAAGAGATCGTCAAACATCAGAAATCTTTACCAACGTAGTCGAGAAATGAATTAAGCTCTCAAGTTTCAACGCCACCTCCAAATGAAAAAACCTTACGCATAAAAGTTGTAAAGCATGAACTTCTGCGTAAAAAGGGCGACATTGGACATAATTTTCTTAGAGGCATGTAAGCCCCTTACAATCGCTATATCATCCAACAGAACATTAAAACAACTAAGGGGCTCTACGAAACTCTAATCAGAGCCCAAATTTGTATAAAAGTTTTGAATATTTTCCTTCTCATTTGATATACCTATAAGTATTGTGTAATATCCCCTTAACTTTAGAATTGTAACGTTTACAACAAAATTCGATTACGGTAAGTTTCAGAACTATTGTGCAACTTTCCAGAACGACCAGAACTCTAACCAAAACTGCAATCTACTACAGGGCAATCGTTTTACTATTATTATTTGTTTGAAGGGAAAAGATACTATTCCGAACCCTAATCGAACTCAAAAATTCTAACCAGAAACACTCCCTAATATTCCTTTAGCACCCGAAATACAAAAAAGCCTCTTAATTTTTTTATTAGACGGTTCAACACGAAACTTCATTAGAGAATGTTTTATAAATGAAAATTCGTTTTGTATTTTTTAATGAGCAAAGCCAAAAATCCTCCATCTTTCTTATTATAAGTTGCTAGCTAAAACCTTCTTGAACACGTGAGGGACTACCGTGAACCCTAATCAGAACTAAAAACTTCTACCAAGGAAATTTCTTTAGTACTTACAATACGGAAATACCTCATTTTTCTAATAAACTTCCATTACGAACAGTTTTAGAACTATAATCAAGGGCTGTCCTAAACTTCAGTCCAAACATACTCTCCAAGAGCTTTTGTGTTTTTTTTAGTGGGAAAAGTAAAATCCACAGGTTAAATCTTTATTATAGAAACTTCCAGAACCCTCGAAAGGCTATCCGGAACTCCAAACAACAATAAAAAAAGTTAGTCCTTTGATAGTTTAACCTTAGCCGTTGGTGATGTATTTGGTATTTTTGGTAGAATTTTAAAGTACTGTATAAAGTGTAACATGCCCCTTCAAATACACTGAAACTTTTTATAATGAAGTTTTATAGCTAAACGGTTTATAATTTTTAATGTTTCACGCATATTTTTACACATTTCCATAAGAAATATACATTTTTGGTGGAATTTTTCAGTTCTAGCTACACTTCCCTTATTCATTATAAAATTTTGCTCTAAAATGTAGGTATATTTAGGTAACTGTATACTCGTATAGTCAATATTTCAGAACATTTGATGAGGTCGTTTGAATTGATTTTTCATGAACCCCCTCCCCCCCCCCTCTGATTGACAAAATCGCCAAAGCCCTCCGCCAATCCGTGGGGCTAATAGTATATGCCACACTCATTGGTGCACATTAGCATTCAATTTGATTTGGTTTAATAACGGTACCGGAAAACATTAATCGTTCCATTTCAAAATTTAAAGTAAAATGAGTAAGTATAATGTGAGTAATGAGTAAAGATCTGAAGAAGCTTGTGATACTGATACCTATAATAAAAAAAAGCGCTCTGGACTTTTAAATCCCAGATAAAAATACAAAACCTTCTCTACATACTTTTTTCGCACGTTTACGAGACTATGTTCTTGTAATATTCATTTAATAATATATAGAAATGGAGGATGCGTAAAAAAATCGAGTACCATTATGTGGTTGTTGATCGCGGCGAAAACTTCAGCTGTGAATATCTTGAGAATGAAGGAAGAAAAACAATTACCAAATACTTGTTGTGCAGAAATTAACCGTGAAGCTACTTTTATTAGAAACATGTTCTCATATAAAATTGATATTTATAACGATATAGGCGCTGCGTAGAATAGAAGAATGCCATTCTGCTGTATGCGAGACAATGAAAACGGTTTAAGTAGTTTGAGTATTACATATCGTAGAAAATCTACAGGGTGTGAATTTAGAGGGTTGATTTTTCCATGGGCGTTACGTGCTGCATTCAAGACAGCATTGGTTATTTTTATTTATTATAAAAATCGGACCATTTAGAAACAAAATGATTCTACATACGAGTATTTTTATGTATCTGATAAAATAAGTGGATTAAATATGGTCATGAAAAACACGAAATCATTTTTCTTTGTTTTATGGGTTTTGATAAACCTACTTTTGAGCAAAAGTGAATATACTATAAATTTCAACGGTATTTATATGTGCTTTTGCGTGGGAATATGATAATACCAATATTTGATTCTACAAAACATCCCCTCTCTTCCCCTTATTTTATAAGAGAGAGAAATACAGAAGAGCATTTTTGTTCTCAAACTTGCCTTTTTAACGATTCCACAGTTTTCACTATATCATTCCATTTAAAATTTAAGAGAATGTCCCGTCTTTCAGTTTTGAAGTTCTTATTCATCTCCTAACCAAGAATAATTTCCAGAATTTCCTGTTAGCCATAAAAAAATTAAAAATGATTGCCATAAAGTTCTATATTATCTATATAAAAAAGGCTACAAAATGGTTCTTAATGTAGTTTCTACCTTCAAAAATAAAGTAATTAAAAAACAATCACAAAATTTTTTTCCAAAAATTCTAAAAGCACAAAGCATGATGATGCTTTTAAAGGATGGTTCATTGCATCCGGTTAAAATCTAAATATGTGTATGTAATTGTACGCATTTTTTCGATTTTTATCTACTAAAACAGTTTTTAAGCATTCCAATAAAGGGTGGTTTTTAAGGTTTGAAAAAGTACAAAATTAAATTACTAATATTTTAAGCAATAACAGTTTAAAATTAAAACGTTGTGATAACTTATTAATTTTTTGAGGGTAAGTACCTTTTTTTTGTTCAACCACAGTAGGGGTTGAATTTTAAGGGTTGAACTATCCTAAAATAATGTTACAAACCTTGAAACAATCATTACTCAGCTCATCTGAACCAAATTTCACTCACTCTAAGCTTTAATATATAGTTTTATAGGCTATAGTTATAGATTTTGAAGTTCGAAAAAAAAAAACATCAATAATTCGAAAGTACCTGAATATGTCATTAAAAAAATTTCGTGAAAAATGAATTCAAAAGATCTCATCAAATGATCTGAAATATATAACTCCCAATATTGACTATACGAGTACAGTTACCTAAATATACCTACCTCCATTTTAGAGCAAAATTTTATAATGAATAGTTGCATCACTTGTGTAGAGTGCTCGGGAACTGTGGCTAGAACTCAAAAATTCTACCAATGTATATTTCTTATGCAAATGTGTAAAAATATGCGTGAAACATTAAAAATCATAAACCGTTTTTATGTTAGCTATAAAACTTCATTATAAAAAGTTTCAGTGTATTTGAAGGGGCATGTCACACTTTATACAGTACTTTAAAATTCTACCAAAAATACCAAATACATCACCAACGGCTAAGGTTAGACTATCAAAGGACTAACTTTTTAGATTGTTGTTTGGAGTTCCGGATAGCCTTTCGAGGGTTCTGGAAGTTTCTTAATAAAGAGGCTTTTTTGTATTTCGGGTGCTAAAGGAATATTAGGAAGTGTTTCTGGTTAGAATTTTTGAGTTCGATTAGGGTTCGGAATAGTATCTTTTTCCCTTCAAACAAATAATAATAGTAAAAACGATTGCCCTGTAGTAGATTGCAGTTTTGGTTAGAGTTCTGGTCGTTCTGGAAAGTTGCTCAATAGTTCTGAAACTTACCGTAATCGAATTTTGTTGTAAACGTTACAATTCTAAAGTTAAGGGGATATTACACAATACTTATAGGTATATCAAATGAGAAGGAAAATATTCAAAACTTTTATACAAATTTGGGCTCTGATTAGAGTTTCGTAGAGCCCCTTAGTTGTTTTAATGTTCTGTTGGATGATATAGCGATTGTAAGGGGCTTACATGCCTCTAAGAAAATTATGTCCAATGTCGCCCTTTTTACGCAGAAGTTCATGCTTTACAACTTTTATGCGTAAGGTTTTTTCATTTGGAGGTGGCGTTGAAACTTGAGAGCTTAATTCATTTCTCGACTACGTTGGTAAAGATTTCTGATGTTTGACGATCTTTTGTGACTGAACCGATTTTAACTTTTAATAGATCATTTGATGAGAAATTTCATGCTCTTTGCCTTTAATGGTAGTAAAATTTTCTGTGAGATGCTCCGTTTTCGAGTTATAAGTGCAAACCTAAAAAGAGTTTAACAATTTCATGGTTTTCGGTTCTCTATTGTCGATTAAAATTAGTTCCAGCTTGTGCATATTTATTTGCCAGCAAATGATGGGCTATAAATTATGGACAAAGCTTTTGTTCGTTTAATGGAAACCATAGGCGGCATAGCTCAATTAAAAAAATCATTTTTCAACGAATCTAGTACACTAATTGAACTATTTATTGCAAATTCAACAACAAATTCTGTCCGACCGTCCCTGCCTGTAGGTAAATCAATTTTTTCATTGCCCATAATTTGATCAATTCACAAAGTGTTTATGGTTTATTTATATTTCTAAAAAAATAGTATATTTAAAAACTGATTCTATTTAACTGACCCAAAAACCACAGTAAATTCGATGCATAAAATGTAGGTATTACACTTAATGATTAATAAGAAGGGATATATCGTTAGATTATTGAAAAAAGATCGCCCGTGGCCCGTGCGTCAAAAGGTGGTCTGATGATGGGCAATAAATATTAAGCCCGAAATCGATCGCCATTACAGAAAATAAAATAAGATTTGCCTGTTCTTCTTTATACTCACCCGAAAATTACCTCACCGGCAAAAAAAATGGATAACTTCATAAAAAAAACATGTTATAAGGC
Source organism: Photinus pyralis (assembly GCF_008802855.1). Lineage (NCBI taxonomy): Eukaryota > Metazoa > Arthropoda > Insecta > Coleoptera > Lampyridae > Photinus > Photinus pyralis. Next base: position 45,092,783 of record NW_022170403.1, read on the forward strand.
TTATTATTCAGAAAGTTTACGTTTGCGACACGAGCGAGCTTGTGAGCGAGTGGAGCAGGCGATCCCGAGTGAATAAAGGGTTATTTGTGTTTTACATAATGGTGGCGTTATACGGTTATCATTTCCAATGTTTCCGATGGTGCGAAATCTGTGATTTTTTTTAAAATAGAACTTGAGATAAGAATATACGTGCACAAAAAAATACCAAAGTACATACGTATAGGAAATTTCACTAAACAACAATCTTTATTAGGTTTGCGCTGTGTATATCCTGAATTAGGGAACTTAAAGCAGAAAAATTCATTGGAAGTACTTGTTTAGTGAATAATGAAAGAAAAAGGGATATTAAAAACTAATCAACGACCGCTTTAAGGCTCCTAATCAAAATTTGGGTGAATCATATCGAACTTTATTGCGGTAGAAGTAGAAAACTAATCAAACGCATTCCACTCGCCATGCTTTTCCAATTAGTTACCCTTCCATTGTTTAACATTCAGAGACTTTCTAACATGCGAAAAACTATACCGGTTGGTTGTGATTCAGTGCAATTTGTATGGAATTGGGTCGCTTATTGAGTTTGATACCACCCGATTTCATAATGAAATTGTTTACGTAACACATAACTAACCTAATATAATAGAAGGGCTGGCGTTGCCGAAACAGCTTACGGGCCGCGGTGTAATATGGTATTGTTTCAACGTAAATTACAGCAGGTTATTGTTGCCTAACAACTAACGCATTTCCTTTGTAGCCGTATTCAAAGAACCGCCTCTCAATACCTATCTACTGAGAAGCCTATTTTAATTAGGTTTTGAAGGACCTGCGCTACGCACGAAAAATTTGTACGGTAGTACTTTTGGAATTGCTAGACCGAACTTAATTTCCTACAAATGCCGTGCAATAAAAGCGAACTACAAGCTTTATCGGTAATTTTACCAAATTAACAAAGTGTGTTTTAATAGATCCATTAAAGCTCTTCGGATGGCTCATGACGTACACATTTTCATTTCAAGTGCAGCTTCCCTTAATGATAATACTAGCATTGTTTCACGTGTCAGTAATTCAATGAAAAGAATACATATCTAGGTGGTCAAAAGCTTTTTCGTTCCGCATGTATGGTATTTAGCCGTAGGATTTTTCATTATTCCTAAGGCAAATTTGATTGATTCCGTTCGTCCCAACGAGCATTTCCCCCTAAGCTCGTTTCCCAACTTTGATGACCAATACATTGCAATGCACTTATGTAATATCCGCCGATTTTTAAACATCCCCCTCTATACTACAAACCACGTTATGCCTTTTATTGACCATTACATTTTGCTTGATGAGCATTAAGTTAATTAAGTTCATATACTCCTTTAATGCAGTATATAAACTAAATTGCTTCTTTTGATGGTTGACTAATTACGTGCGTCACAATTTCATGGTATACAACGCGGAAATCTATCGGTTATTTAAGTTGTTGGGCACGTTCTCGGCTGACAAGAGCAAGAATGGGGAAATGATAGTTTAACTAACAGCAAATTAATCCAACCGTCAATAGCAGCAATTCAGAATCCTCATTCGCTTCGGGCACTTTTGTAAAATATTGTATTGCGGTTCGATCAGTTACAGATTATTTCAATTTGGAAGTTACGCAAAATTTTAGTTAATGTTGCAGACAGGCGCATTCGCCCGATACCGATGGGAACATTGCAGGTGGCTCGTTAAGCCGCCATAAATTAAAGGGTGTGCAGCAACCCTAAATTAAATGACCCCAAACGTGCATTTGGCATTTTTATAAGTATAGCCAGTTACCTTTGACGGTGCTACTAGAAATATAATGATGAGATGTTATCGACAAAGTGGCCATAATTTCTAAATATACAAGGTAAAATTACAAAGGTTTTACGAAATAAAGCGTTTAGCGCTTTGAAAGATCTATAACGTTTTAGAAAGGGCGTCCTTTTCCGGAGCCAGGAAAGTGTCAGAGACTCAATTTTAAGTCTTTTCTAGAGCTATTCGACTACTATTAGAGGGCACTTTTCACAGTAATCGAGAGTTATACAAAGCAACCAAACCCAATCCGCGCATTTTCATGCATTCTATCACCGTATCACATTGTTTTAGTTTCTGATCCGAGGAAAAGGAACTGGGAAATGTTGCGAAGGGAATAAACAGGAGGCTCCGAAACTGGTTAAAATCGTTCAGAAAGTTAAAAAGAGCCGAAGCAGACCACTTGTAACTATCTCCGGAGTCTTTAGATGCATTGTATGAATCCTTTCTCGAGTTTTAGAGAGCCTTCTAGATCTTTTCATAACCTTTCGAGAACTAGTTGATAAAAGTTTAAAAAAAAAGCACCGAGAAACAGCTTTTAAAAGCGAAAATTCCTTTTGGAAGTCTATACCACAATTATCTGAGATTTGGTAAACTTCAAAGAGGAGCTAGAAGTGGCTATCAATGAGTCTAGAATGGGTTTGAAGAAAGCTCTGAGGGAGCAGTTGGAAATCCTTTTATTGTGACAAACAGTCTTCCATTTTTTAAAGTGTTTTATTAGCCAACATATTTATCTAGTGGTCTTTACTATGTAAAACACATTTTGTGAATCTTCAAACATGTTCAAGAGGAGTTTGATTGACACTGTATAAGAGCTTTTAGTCCTTAAAAGCCTTTAGTAGTTTTTGAAGATCTCAAAGAACCTTTGAGAGCTTTTCAAAATTGCTATGAGCAGTATTTAAAAGACGTTTTGAAATAGTGAAGGGTCGAAAACAGTTTCAAAGAGGTTCCAAAGGCCTTTAATAACTTTCGCAAATCTTAACCTTCAAGGCCGAGCTCTGAAAGGTACTGATTAATTTTTGAGAGTATTTAAAAGTTACCAAATTTTCCAAAAAGAATTATAGTAGTATAGTATAGCCAACCCTTGAAGAGCCTTTAAGACTGTTAAAACACTTTATTTATGAATCCTGAAGAATTTCTAATAGCTGTTAGGTTTTTAAGAGTTGCAATAGTCGCCTTCGCGTTTTACCAACTTTAATAGTTTTAGGATCGTTAGGAACCTTTAAGAGCGCGCCACAAATGGAGGGGATACAAAAGAGGCGCGCAATGACATTATATAAATTAATATTGCTCACGCTACTTCTGTTTGCTATTGATAGATGTCGCTAATTACGTTCAAGAAAATTATTCTGTAGGAACCGCACACGTTGGCTCAAAATGTCCACTCAAAACCATATATTATACCCTCAAAACCCTCACTGATAGACGGGCAGCCGATCAATTGCAAATCTGTATGTAATTACTAGTTTCGAATTTCTTGTTTGTTTAAAGCGACATCTTTATAATCGTGGCTACACTAAAATGACACTTTTTAGTTCCTATAATTGACACACCTCGAATTTTTAATCAAAAAGCCTGCAAATCTCATTTAATACTAATCGCTTCGATCCCCACTTCAATTTGTATTTCAAGTCATTCAAATCTGTCTCTCGTTACGGAGATTTTGTGGAGCCTTTATAATCATTTAGAGCTTTCACTGCAGAAATAGTTGGATACCTAATACTGAAATCTGCGATCTAACATACCTAGGAGTTTTATAAATTTGTATCCTTGTCGATTAAATGCATTTCATTAAATGAGAAAAACGCATGCTACGCCACTGGAAATGTTTTGCCGCGAATCTTAGCAATTCAAATTGCACATGGACGAGGGCTGGCAAGTGGGTGCGCATGCGTTGCTTTCTTCAAGCGGGAAAAAGAAGGTCGAGAAATGTAAGCTGAGGCGGCAGAGTAAGTTTGGTACTACTTACTCGTCAATTTGTTACAGTAGGGTGTTTGCTTTTATAACTTTTTAATTTGTTTATTTGTTAGAGATGTCACCTGTATAATGTTTTTGCATGTAGGTAGAAGTTCAATTGAGAATTTCGCTTCGATGACTTTTTAGGAAGTCAACTGCGAGTTAGGAAAATTCCATTAGCTTAATTAATTTTTATCCTGTTTTTACTTCAGGGGTTAGATCGACTATTATTTGTTAGGGGAAGATTGGTACAGGGTACTAATACAATTTGGGGTATATTGTAGTTTTTGATAAGTACGTAGTTAAAAGAGGAATTTTCTATAGGTGTGGGGCGCTTTCATATGAGATGTACGATGTTGGGTATCTGGGAGATTCTGTGTACGTAGTTAGAGTGGCTATGTAACTACTCACATGTATTTTATATTTTAATCATTCGCAGGAAGATGACTTCGGAATTAAATTACGATATTTGTAATTGGCTTGTACGATTGGTGTGAATGTCGGGCTCCGTTACATAACAGTCTTGATAAATAATTTCATTTCGTGAAAGACGGTGGTACAATATTTTGAATATCAGTGTAAAGATACGAAATAAAATTCTCCGATCTTGCCGTACGGGTTGAACACTATTATAATGTGAAATTGTTAAATGCAAATTGGAAAAGATTTGATAAATTAGGGCGAGCACGTATCCTGAAAGGTTCGCAATACATCTTTTTTCCTTCCTTGTAATCAATGACGCGCGTACTTTGTTATGGAAGAGGAGATACCTCAAACTCTCCTTATTGGCAGTACGTTGGAAATTGACGGAAATAGGAGTACGTTGGTTTTGTGGAAGTGGTGTTGTGATAAATGGGAAATTAAAAACGTAACCTTTTAGCTTAAGTACCTTCACTCTACTATGCGAAAAAAGCGTCCTGTTGGCTTTCAGTTTCATGATCATTTATTTAGAGCATTTAGGTTTAGATTTAAAATTCTGAATTTCCCGCAGAAATAAGTAACGCGGAAGTCTTTTTCTAGTTCAAAACATTATCGTAGTTTCCCAGATGAATATTGGTTTTGGGTGACGGTTGGAAAAACAAACTTGTCGACTGTAGTATAATGAACTAGGGGGTATTTATTGGCTCTAATCGCTAGTCGCTCTCGGGGGTCCGAGTGGGAGCTCAATTTAGATCCGTTTTGAACATTAGTGTACCCATAATGAGATAAAATCAACGTGAAAACCTTTGACTCACTTTATTTTGTGATTGGTAGTACAAAAGACACTAACCAATAGAAAATTTAGGCATCTGCAATTCAAAAATTATTCGCCATTTCTGCCTGTAAAAGATTTACTCAGTAATTAAAAACGGGATCCTTCAGTTATGAAAAATTAACAGAAAAAGTCTCTTAGCTACCGATGAGAGTTCGCAAGATCTTAACTAAAAGAGAATTTATATTTTCAGGGTGAAAAATTAGGTCCGAATGATGTTTGAACAACAAAGGTAGCTCTGGAGAAGTTAAGTTGCCTTATCCGTTGAGTTATTGACCGGAGAAATTGCGTTTTGATATACACAAGGGATTACTATTGCCTGATAAAACGAAGAGAAATTTTATTTTATATTGTTTTTATTTATATTTTTTATAGCTACTACCCAAAAGCAAAAACCCAAACCATAAACGCTAAGACTACCAAATCTAGTTATCTAAATACTATCTACCTATATAATCATTATCATCTAAATATGGCATGAGATTTTTTACATTCCATACTCCGCTTTACCATTTTTATCTTTTAACTCGTGTGTCCATGGATTAAGCCTTTTATTTACAATAAATCAGGCAATAAATGGACCTAACTTTGCAGTGTAAAATTTAGCTGCGATAATACAAAATGTTTCCTGTAAAACGACTGCCCTACAATGTATTGCACGTCTCTTCTCCTTAGATTATATTGATTACTCATTTTGTCAGAAGCTTGGCTAAGCTGGGCGAGATATAAAATATGCACAAAAACGTAGAGTAAGTTAGATGCGAAATTAGAGTTCAAATTCTGGAGAGACTTGCCAGAGACTTAAAACTAACCGAATTTCTCCCCAAGTACTGATTAAGGTCGTACTTCTATCAAAGGCGGTAAAGAACGAGCGAATATTGGAAACGTTAATGTTCCAAGCGAATAACGGTATGTACCGAATCCCGAAAAATCAATATTTACATTTTACAATGTGAAGGCTCCTCTGTAGTCAATCCGCCATATTGGAAAAATAGCTAAACTTTCTTATGAAATGCTGCTTTTGTAGTTGAAGTCTAACAAATTCTCGATAGTGGATATTCTTTGCAATGATGAAAAGAACGGCGGTACTTAAAAAAAGTTGAAATATCGGTCTTAGTTTTTTAGGAAGATCGATGAATAGAAAAATCGTTTTTTGTAGATAACAGCCGTTGTAATGAGGAGTAGAAAAACGTACAGCACCAATTTGGAAATCCGACAGTATTTCTTACGGCGGTACTTAAAGATATTATTTCCATCTATTATGATAAGGCATATATTTTAAAAAATATGTTTCGCGATCTTCAGAAAAAAATCAAAACGCTAACGTAAGGATAGGCAACTCAAATTGCACTTATAACGCCTGAGGCGACAACTCATTACTTGAAAGGGAAAACAAAAGAAACTACCTGGCATTACCCTACACATTGTTACGCCGTTCCTAATGATATGGATTTGATAAATTACTATTTATTATTTATTTATTTGAATGCTGTTGATTTGTAAATCATAATGTCACATATTCCCAAGACGAAAAATGGATATCCTATTATAGGTACATTGGAAATAATTTTTTATTTCTAAAACCTTTTGCATCCCATCAGGATGCTTCAAGAAATAAAAAAAACCCTATAATGAGGCTGTAATAATATTTCCCTTTGACGGGGCGGGGGGTACGTACAATACTAGGTACTTCACATATTATATCATAAGTAGTGCTGAATATGAACTCTGTTTTATAACAATGCTTTCAAACTACCAGAAGCGTAGCACTTTGTTTAGTTAGATCAAATCAAATATGACTAAATTACACGTTTGTATATTTCCCATCTAAAATTATCAGTTTCCTCAGATAGTCCAGTATGCGGAGCAGTCAGAAGGGCCGATTCCTGCAAAATGTGGTGTAAACGATTTTAACGTTTTAAATGGTCCATTTGGGTCCAAATAACATGTATTTGAAGAGTGCACACCAATTTTTTTCCGGCAAAACTTTTGGCAGCCAAAAAACCTCCAACCTCCTTAGTAAATTAAAGAAAACAAAATTCTGCGTCGATCCAAAAAAAAACACACAAAATCGGTCCAATAGAAAAACTTTTACAAGCGATCAAAAAACGCCCATTTTTTCCAACTTTTCTAAAGAACTGAGTTAACCGTTTTTTAATGCGTTGTGGCTCCTAAAGGAACGAAAAAATCCACTACCCCCCTCCCTAAAGATTGTAGAACATCAATCAGAGAGTTCAAAAAGTACCAACAATTGGACCAATTTTTGAAATTCGTTGGAAAAAATGGGCGTTTTTTAATCGCTTGTAAAAATTTTTCTATTTGACCGATTTTGTTTGTTTTTTTTGATCGACGCATAATTTTGTTTTCTTTATTTTGCTAAAGGAGTGTTATTCATAAAATATGGACCGTTTTTCAGTTTTAAGCGAAAAACTAAAAAAATGACAAAAATTTTGAGGTTTTTTGGCTGCCAAAAGTTGTGCCGGGAAAAAATTTGTGCGCACTCTTCAAATACATGTTATTTTGACCAAAATGGACCATTTAAAACACTAAAATCTTTTACACCACCTTTTGCAGGTCAAAATTATCTGCATACTGGACTAAGAGTAAGTCTTCGTGAAAATTATCTATTTCGAGAAATGCGACCAAAAGCAAAAGATGCACATGCCCTTTGCTTTCCATAAAGTTGCGCCCAATAGATAACAAATGACACATAGGCATTTTTTCACTTATTAGCGGAACATAAACATAGGAAACGTCGTGGTATGTTATATAAAAGAAACGCTACCGATATAAATACAATTCCCTTTTTTAGTTAAATTCCTAAGCGGGATACGATAACTAATGGCCGACACTGATAATTTTATTTAAAACAAAGTGTCATTGTTTTGCTCATGTAAAGTCAAGTTAGTGAAAGTGGTGGATATAAAAAAATTCTTGCACTTTTAAAAAAATTCGACTATTTATCTTTCCGTTTGCGAATACCTTTTGATGGAGTCCCACAAACTTCACATCAACTTGGCGAATTTTTTTCAAATTTCCTACTATGTAGCGACAGAAACCGGTAAATTTTTTACTACTACCTACTTCTTTTTTCAATATGGACTGATATCAACTTTATCAATAGGAATATTTGTCCCTCAAAAAATAGGAGGATCAAGTAAATTTTATTTTTACGATTGAATTCAGGACAAAAAAGTGAAGTCATCTTACCGCATAAAAGATGTTCGGAAAAATTCTTCATGGGTCGTGCATAGATATAAATAAGTAATACGCTAAATGTACAATTGTTATTAATTTTTGAAAAGATAAGGATTTATTTAGAATCAGTATAAATGTTATACTTTTAATCATTGTAACAGAATTTTAAATGTTAGCTACCATTTTTATGAAAAACATACAATTTTTTTTTGTTCACCCTTGTATATAAGTAAAGAAAGATTTATTTTAGGTGTTCGAAGTGCCGGTTTTTTTAGGATCTACCATACCTAAGTGAATTCATTCATGCACATGTACCCAATAACTATAAAAATCTATAAATCAGTAAAAATGATTAGAACAAATCGCAAGGAATAAAGCGCTAATTGTAAAGAATATAATCTGATTTATGCATTATATCTGTATAAAATGGACAACAAACCCCTAACAATTATCTACGAATGGCACTAATTAAGTAAACACGCAAAGGTTTCGCTGGAGCTGTGCGGGTAGCGAAAGACTTTTGTTTCACACAAAGGCCGTATCTTCCACCCGATGAACATAGAAAATACGATATAATATTGCATAATATAGTAGCAATATCCGGTAACTCCTGTACAAAACATTCCGCCATAAAGTTTCGTAGTTACCACGTGTTGTGCGAGTATGCATTATTCCGGTGAGATTACCAACGTTTACGAGGGTGTTAACTTGGGATAAGAATGAGAAGTACTCAAGTCTCGCTTTAATAAGATTGTATCAGTAACTCATTACGAAGTGAATGTGACTCTAAACTCAGACTCTAAACTTGTGCCGGGAGGTAATTTCGGCCTTAATGTCGAGACGGCGGAGTTGTCGAAATGAGTGACTGCGTCCCTATCCGTACGCCCCCGCCCGATAAGAATAGAAAGAAATTTCGCCTTAATTGCCAGATTGTGATATACATCTTCGCAATTAAGAAACTTGAGTAAATCCAGATTTGAAAAAAAAAGTAATTTAATTTGTACTTCAGAGATATACATAAATGATTAAATTACGCGGAATAACAAATCTTGCTAGTCTTAAAATTTAAATTCGTAAAATATAATGAATCTTGCGCCCTCAAAAAATAATTAAAACGTTATCTTATATTACGTATTTCGAGATGGAATATTTAACCTTTTACTCTTCAAATTGATATTTAAGATACAAGGGGCCACGTCAAATACATTCCGAAAACTACCCCAACTTAAACGCGTTTAAGCCGGATTTCACTTCAAGCTTTGAGTTAATTTCATAACAACGCAGCCTTCCATCGCGAAAAATGGTGGCAGATCTGTTAATTTCAGATAAAGTTTGTAGAACTGGCTCGAAGTATAATTTTAATTAATCTTTTCATCAGGTTAAAATTAATGTACTTAGTGACTATCAATGGAGGCCTTCGGACGGATGATCAAAAGCATTCCTCTCAAGAGCCTCACGTACCCTCTCATACAAGGGCGATATTATAAAAAATGTTAATAACCTAATGGAACGTTATTAATTATTCAGAAGGTTTACAGGTTAAGTGTCAGAGATGTCAATTACGTTTAGCGCGAAAATTTTGCATGTGATTCGTTAATGTGACAAGCGATGGACGGGTTTAAAGCAAACAGACGTCTACCGTAGTTTGCGGAATTAATAAATCCTTTCTTGAATTCCAGATATTCTACAGAATTAGCTTGGCCGCAACGAGACCTTCGGTCAATTGAAAAAACTCGGATAATTAAAATGAGAGGAGCTGCCACATTAAAAACATTTATCACTTTTTTGTTTTACTGTACGTATTAATAAATACGAAAGGACGTGATTTTTCTATGCTTACAAACGGCCTCTGCTAGTAGCACTGATACTTATAAAGGAGAGGGTTCTATAAGTCTTAGAAATCATATCTGAACAGCGCCCTAGCGACGCGCGGCGACGCTTAGAACTAGAGCGTCCTGTTTAGTTTCGCACGTTCCATACCAGATAGCGCAACCGTCAACCTTTTCGATCGTTGCGATACGTTAATTAATAATTAGCCACTGGTAATGAATGCCTAATAAAAATTGGTAATGAAAGCAACGCTACTAAATTAAATACCGTTCCCGAGTAGAATATCCAAAGCAACCCCTACAGCTCACCGTAAACCTCGTGTCGTGCGGTTTTATTGTTGCCCAACCCGTATAAATGACAAAATCCCGTTTTACAAGTATGTGCGAATAACAATTTCAATTTTTAGTTCCGAGCTTAATCAGAAATATAATCTGTTCTCACGCGAAAGTCGACTCATTGATCGCAACACCCCAGGCGTGGAATCACGAGAAGCCTGAGTTCGTAGTCGATACCCTGCATTTTAATGAAATAATTCTGAATTTAAGACCTCTATAGCATTATTAGGTTATGCACACATCGCCCCCTTGGAAAAATTGCTTTAATTTACATGACCAGAGTAATTGGAGCTTTAGACCTTTTGCAGATCCAGTTTTGGGGGAACATTTCTATTTTCTAAATACATTTAGGTACACGATGTTTATTTAGTGCTTAAATTTCACGCTGAAAACGCTCAGAAGTATATTGATCATGAATGGTACACCATTTCACAGCATTTTTAATGAAAAAGACGCATAAATTTATGTTTGGTGATAGTTGGTGAAACCTTCGACCATCTCTTGTAAAACTTCTTTCGGTTTATGTTTATTATTCGTTTATTTTTATCTAATAAGTAGTATTATTGGAATTAACTCATTAATTTTAAATAGTTTACATTTAATCAAAATCAAAATCTTGTCTGAAATTCTGTTCGTTAGAAAATAGTTTTGGGCAGGTTTTTCCCTTTCTTCTTCGTAAAAGAATTTGTCAAAGAAGCATAATAACTTTATAAAAAATAAGTAATTTTTGAATTTCACCAAAATGTGATTTTTAAACAAAAGAATGCATGATTTTCCCAAAGCACTTTTCGCAAAATGGTTTTTCCATATTTTGACGGAATCTTAAAGTTGAAACATATCATATTATGATACATCATTGTAATCAGAAAAACGAGCTTTATTCAAAAATGCTAAAATCCAATATGGCTGTCATAAGAAACAAAAAAGTTTCTACTGTAACTTCTAATAAATTATAGAGTGCCTTGAATTTTTCGATAAGATATTTGGATTCCTCATAAAAAAGTGCTTTAAATATGTTTTAGTTTAAAACGTCCACTTTTGTCGTTTTCGAAATAGAAGGGAAAATTGAAAATTTGTGTTTTTTTTCAAAAGTCTCGGCAACCTCTGAAGACCTCCTAATTTTTGTAATGACATATTATTGGGCACCAAAATACGCAAATTTGCTCCAAATTACATCGCATCCCTTCAAATAACCTAAACACCATGTTGAAGTTCGAAAAACGGGCACCCTGTATAACAATAATTAATGACTCATTTAGGTATTCATTTCTCATGAATATTTTGCATAACTTTGATTAGCAGAAGACTAACTTGCCTCTGCTTTTGTATTAATTGTATTAATTAATTCTAGCTTTAAGCAACTTCTAAAGAATAACATTTTTTCGTCGTATCTAGGCATAAAGGATGTAAATCTTATTGTTAATATATGATGTTGAAAATATGCCATATCTTTGCCTTTACTAGAAGCAGGGGCGGACTGACCCGGGGGGCGAGTGGCGGTTGCCACCTGGCCTGTAGATCATAATGGCCCCTTGGAAATTTATAAGTTTCTCTAATTGGGGTTGATATTAGGTTGTTAAAAAAATCTGTTTTGAAGTGTTTTACAATGAATTTATCATTTTTTGTCGTAGCATGAAAGTGCTGAAATACAATGATAGGCGACGCACCTCGTGTGGATTGTATATTTTGTTACTTTTAATTATCAGCTGCAATTAAAAAAAACGGGATGGTAATTTTCTATAAGAAAACTTTTTTTCCGGGTCAATCTGAGACAATTTTTTCTTCGGGGCTCAAAAAAAGGCAGTGTATTACCTTCCTTTTTTTTTACCAAAAATCGACTACACCAAAATTTCTCGGGAAAACACTTTTTCTTATTAATTTGGGTGCGTAGAATCCAAATCAATTCGTACTTTTTCGATCAGACTTCTCAATCAAAAGTTATAGACTAGAAACCAATTTCGAAAAAAAATTCAAAGGGCTGTAACTTTTGAACTAGTAGCCCAATCTTGGAACTGTTTGAAATTATGGATTCTACAGGCCACATTCTATAAGAAAACTTTTTTTCCGGGTCGATCTGAGACAATTTTTTCTTCGGGGCTCAAAAAAAGGCAGTGTATTACCTTCCTTTTTGTACCAAAAATCGACTACACCAAAATTTCTCGGGAAAACACTTTTTCTTATTAATTTGGGTGCGTAGAATCCAAATCAATTCGTACTTTTTCGATCAGACTTTTCAATCAAAAGTTATAGACTAGAAACCAATTTCGAAAAAAATTCAAAGGGCTGTAACTTTTGAACTAGTACCCCAATCTTGGAACTGAGAAAATAAGAAGAATATATATAAGAAATATAAGAAAGAAGAAGAAGAAGAAGAATATAAGAATTTTTTTCCGGGTCGATCTGAGTCAATTTTTTTTCGGGGCTCAAAATTATTAAAACGTTTCTCTAATTAGGGTTGATGTTAGTTTGTAAAATGTTTTAATTTATTTGATAGGACCTGGGGGAATTGGAAAAATTGTTAAATTGTCACTTTAATGTCAGTTCTTTTATTGAAAATTTAGAAAGTCAGTTAATTGTATTTGTTGTACTCAGTGAGGGAGTATTTAATCCAAATTTGGACGTAGAGTAAACGTTTTATCTGGTAATCGGACAAATTGGCTTTATTTACTAACAACGCCATGTGCGAGATAACGAAAGCGGGTGTTTAAATACCGGCGCCAACGCGGTGTTTTCGAGAATCGCGGGGGAACAACGATGTGAAACGAATAACTGGAGATGACTTGATCTTTATGTGCGAATAGGAAAAAAACGAGGATGTTTAGCCTAAAGCGGATTTCTCGCCGTAAGGCTGTTTGTGGGTCAATTGAAAAAGCGCATGTCATTGTTACGTTAAATTGTTAGGGGTCGGTGCTATTGTGGCCGTGTTTCACATTGCAATACAGACAAGGAGGAACCTGGGAAAAAACGTTGGAAAAGTTGACCTTAAACGAGGAACAATGAATTTAACAGGAGCGAGTGGCATTGAGGGGAAGGGAACTTCAGAGGAACTTAAGAGATGTTTAAAACGAAATTGAGCAAAGTTTTAGGGGAAATGTGAAGGAACTTTGAAAACTTAAGATGAATTTGAAGGCAATACAAGAGCTTGAAAAGCATTTGATAGAAATTTGAAACAAGAAACTTGAGGGTAATCCAAAAACAACCTTGGAGGAACTGGAAAGGGCTTAGACGAACTGAAAGTGTGAATTATTCATAATTTCATGTGTAGTGTAGTGTAGTGTGCAGTTTTCCTTACATAAAGAGCAGTGAAAAATTTGTAAATTATGTAGAAAAATAAAAATCTTTTTCATTCTGGCAAAATAAACGATTTCGTTTGCGGATTGCGATAAAAGAACTCTCCCAAAGAAAAACAAATAATTGTGTATATAATGAAAACCAATATACGCACACAGGCACGTATGTTCCGGAAAGCTCATTCGATTTACGCCTCATTTACATTTTTGTTTCCTTACGCGATTTCGTTGTTTCCTTACGAAATAGCGACACAGGCAGAGATCAATTTTTTTAACCGTAAATCTTATAAAAAGATCAAAACCAAGTTTGTTTTATTTTATTATAAAGTCGAAACACGAGCGTAGATTATTATTTATCTCGCTGTAAGTAGATTTCTGTGCTTACATTTTAAATGTATGTGCACAAACTCGTTTTTTATTGCCCGCATGAGAATAAGTAATGGAGTGGAGCACATAATCGCATATATCATGTGAAATAGGAAATAAAATTGGTATAAAGATGTGCACGTTCGGGCCGTGGCGGTTTTTGAAGCAACGGCAACTGCTATCCTATTCAGGAAAGTACCTATATATGGTGACAATTAGATTATCAAGAGCTTTTACAGCAGGTGTAGAAGAAAAGAGATAAACGTTAAACGTGTTTTTTACCTAGGTTTTTGGTTTTGGTGGGCATTTCGAGTGTAAGACAGTCGGTATACTTTAATAGACCGATTTCAATAAAAGTTCTATGATCTAGGAGATTTTATTCAGTCGTCGTGTATTTTGTCATTCATGCAGTTCATAACATTGGCCAGGTTACCTGTTAAAGTTTTCCACCAACAGAAAAAGCCATGATTACGTGTAAAATTACATCAAGGTCAGTGGTCAGTATGTGTAAATCGCGAAAGAAGTAAAGTTTCGGACGCATTTTTAATTGGGTTTTGCGTTCTTGGTGCATCATTTAAAGTGAATCGAAGTGCTCACCGGATGGTAAGGGTAATTAAGCGTTAAGGTAATTAAAAATATAAATTTAATTTGTTTCAATCGAATGCATGTGGATGGTATCTGTCATCTGACCCTGAATGCCTATTTTTGTTTAAGCTTTATTGAGTGATTTATGTCGAATAAAGTTGTTTCATATGTAAATTTTCTATGTTGCGTTAAAGCAAGCCCAAATTACAAGCCAGGATGTAAAATGTCTCATGACAAATTTTCTATTGGTTCCCAGGATTATGTCAGAAGTTCAAGCTATGTACTTAAGAATTATCTACAAATGTCTGAATACTTAAAACTAATCAAAATCATGAATTGTAAAAAAAGTTACAAACCTCCCCCATATTTTTTAAGTATTTAAAGAGGGTGTGTTGGTTAATACAAGTTTCGAAGTACGACATCATCAGGTGACTAAAATAAATCGATAATAATAAAGTGTTGATGAAAATTGACGGGACCACAAATATCTGATTCTTGCTGAAGACAGTGCCGATGGAATTAAACAACAATTCAAAAAAATCCCATATCCCATTTATTTTTCTTTTTGTTTATTTTATTTATTAAACCGCAACCCATTTATTGATGGGGTACGTAAATTCAAACTAATTGGATTTAGGTCTTTTTTTGCACACCTACTTACCTACCTACAGTACTGAAAGAAAAATACAAGAAATCACAATAGAACTTTATTTTATATGGACATTTTAATAGGTTTACGTAAATGAGCAGAACAGTTTAACGGCAAGGGTAAATAAAGTGAAACAAATGATTATGCATTCTAATGAGATTTGCGTTCTTATTAAAACATGGGGCACGGGGCGCGAAATAAAATGAAGTTCAATACAGAAAACAATATTGTTTCCATGGAAACAACGGGAGAACCTCAGATTGCTATTTTTGACGTCTAAATTAAATTCAGAATTTTCAAAAGTTTGATAGTGTTTATGGTTTCGGTCATAAAATAAAATTTTGTATTATACACGACGAGAAATAGAAACTAAACATTTCGTGAAAGCTAATTCACTCAATGGTTAAAGACCTCCTTCAATAATAAATAACTGTTAGTGATGCGTACACGCCTTGACAAGTCATCATCAGCAAACAACAGCGAATAACACACGTATTAGAGTTTTATTGTTGTTTAATTCTACTTCTACATTTATTAAGTCCTGTAAAATTACACAGAGAAAAATCACGATCACATAAATTGACAAAGGGTTTAAATTTAAAAACTAATTCAAATTTTTGGGTAATTAGAAGGTTATTCGTGAAACCGCCTTATGAATATATTCCCGAATTGACTTTTCATTTAGAGGAAAGTTAAATTTTAACGTACGCAGTATCTATTTCGAACTTCACTCCTCCCCGTTCCCAAAAGTCAAAACTTTCCTTATCCATAATATTTCTAGACCGATTGTAATACAAGATAAGACGAGTGTCGGATCAAATATCTGTGGAACAGTTTAATTTTAGGAAAGAAATAGAGAAAATTGGAGAGGCACAGAAATGGAAAAATTGTTATATTTAGTTTGCGTGATAAATTTAAAACGGGTATCTTACAGAACATTTATTCTGAAATCTTTACGAGAGTTTAAAGTTTTATCTGGTCAGGTGTTGATAAAAAGTTTTTATCGAACAAGAATTCATTGTTTTTTTTGACAAACACTGTCACGTACGGGATAAGCGATGCAGGTGCTTTATCAGTTTTGGTGGCGTAGATGGAACTTCGAGTGTCGTAAATAGGAAGAATGAAAAGAAAACGGGACTGTCTCGGTTTATTTTGAAAAAGAGCATAATTGACGATAATTTTGACACGGCTGTCCATCCGGCTATTGCAATTTTAAAAATAAAAAACGTAATCGTATTCATGTTAGTTAAATAATGCGGAAACAAGTTTAAAGGTTATGCCAAAAGTTTTGTCACATGGAATTTAAAGTTTGAAAAGTCTCTGTTGTCAAGAATGAAGAAGTAATTGGTGTAATACAAGAAAAATGTTACCATCCAAGCAGCCATAAAGTTAAGCTTTTCGAGTTGTGGAGTTTAAAAAGTGGGTTGCTTTTGTTCTGAGAAGAATCCCAATTTGAAATTCAGGTCGTTTTATTTTTCGGTATCAGGTTTTTCTAATTCCCTTTTAGTTTAGTTAGTCAAGTTGAGGTAAAGGAATCAGTTTAGTGCACCGTGAGCTCTTCTGTCAAAGTTGTTTGTCATAAAGATTTGTGTCCTAAACAAAAGTAAAGTTCAGAAGCTGTCAGTGTTTTTGTGTGCAATTTATTGCGCCTTGTTGATCGCAAACGGTGGAACGATCAAATTATTATGATTATTAAAAGAGAGAAAAAACAGTGGCTTGCGACGCGACGTTTACTTTTTAAACTTCTCCGTCTTTTAGGAATTTGGTTTAACGGTCTTTTCATGTGTTTCGGAATAAAATTTGGTAATTCAATTAATTCTGCGTTTATTCGAACCCATTGTACGATCCGGATAGAGTTATCATTTCAGATTTTTCTTCTCGGGTTAATGAATTGTGTCAGGTGTTAATGAAAATTTATTTAGTTAATGCTTTCGAATCAGAAACTGATCGAGGCTACTGAGGCTCCCAAGTTATTTATTTATTATTATTTAAGTCAATATTGGTATTTTTCTTTGTGGCAGTTTCCGGAGGTGTACCAAGAGAAAATCTAAAAATTCTAAGTTCAATTTTGATTTTTTTGAGCTAGCTGGGCCCTGAAGGAGATGTGAAGCGGCAAAGGATAAAATTGGAATGGCCAAACCAGCATGCAAGCAATCTGGAAATAGAATTGTGGAAAATACTAGACGAGTGGTTTGTCTGGAGCGTAATGCTATGTGGTTTTCAAGCATTGAAAATAATGCAGAAGAACAACAAATAACAGAGCTTTGGAAATTGGATATGGAGAAGGATTATGAAGATGAGTTGGAAAGGTTGAGGAATGAGGAAGTACGAGAAAGGGTTGAAGAAAGGAGATCAAACATAGACACAATTAACAAAAAAGGAGGTACGGTTGGGTCACATACTGAAAAAAAAAGAAGATTCTACACTCGAGTAAAAAAAGTCCGGTATTCTCCTAAGTGAATTTTATTCTAAGAAATTAGCTTCCAATAAATTTTATTTTGGGGCTAAATATTCAGGACTTTCCGACAACAAATGTTCCAGGAGTGACTTGTGAAGAGATTCTCAAAACGTGGACTAATGGAAATCTCGCCTGCAGGATGTATACATATCCCGATTCAGAGCTGACAATATGGAGCTAATTATGTGAGATTTCTAGGTATTTCTCAAAATATGTGCCCCGAATGTGTCGAGCATTGTGAGGAATTAAAATGAAACCGAACGTAAATATGTGGAAAAGTTAGCAATGGTGTAATTACCCCTTGTTAAATATGGTGTAATATTTACCAATGAGCAATCGGCAATACAAGTATAAACAAATACAGCACGAAGCCGGAAGCCATCCGAAATACGTCGGTCAGAGATAACCCGGGGTGCGGGTCCGGCAAATCCGGGTAAATTCAATGTTTGATCAAAGGGAAGCTTCTAAGCCCGGGGTGACGTCAATACCTGCTCCTGACAAGATGTTGAGAAGATTATAGTAGATTTGAATAAAAAAGGGCAAAAAAAGCGATATTTTGCATTTCCACTCAGTGCTCGTAAAAAGGCACACGGATAAAATTAAAAAGCACTTAATTAACAATTTATAAATTAGATTCCGACAACGATGTCCACGTATCGTGAGATCGATTAGCTATTACCGACCATTAGGGCTATTAGATTCAGAATTCCGTAAACGCGGGGGGTCGAGTCTTGTTTCCGGCACACCGTGGCGCCTAATGGGAAAATCTATACCTGCTGTGCATGAATTTCGTGGGCCTCATTACTGCGAAATGTGTCGTTTAGCAGAAGCTCGAAAAATTTGCATCATTGTTTGCGAAAAGTTTACTTTGGAAAAATACAAGGGGCTTTTCGAGCATGATTAAAGAGACGGGTTGGAATTTTTGAGGTGGCTGCACGCTTGAACTTCGCAAGGTAATAGTGCCCCAGTTTCTCGTAACAACAGGCAATTAACTCCGATCCGAAAAATAGCGCCTTACGCTATCGATTTTTCAATAAAATTATCTAGTGAGGGAATCTTAAACGCGGTAGCAACGGGACGATCTTGAAAGTATAGCCGAAAAGGCCGTTTTAGGATATTTGCGGAACGCGGGGGTTGTTACGTTGATTGGATTTGCTGTGTCACCGCGTATCACTCAATGCATTAAATGCCAAACCCAGTGGTCAGATAGTCTACGATTGAGGTCAGTCAGTGTCAGAAGCAGGAGTAAATCAGGAAATTAAGCGACAGTCTAAATAATTTGCAATTTTATTGAGCGAAAGGGCGGTTATTATCGCGAAACGTATTGCATTGTTTCATTTAACCAACAGGCTGCGGTCGTTGTCAAAGAAATTAATTTGCACGTATCTTCAATGTGTTCCGCTTAATTCAATGTAGAACGCGTCGTGTGGGGTTTTAGATTAAAGCAAGGGAGAAAAGGTTAATGCGGTTAGCAGCCTCCCTAAAGGTCTGAGGTAGTTTAATTTCCAAATTAAAACCGAATATACGCGAGATTTTTTTTAGGAAAAAAAAAAGCGAATTTTCTAAACGATTGATTCGTAATTCTTTTCGCGAGCAACAGTCTGGTGGATGAATACACTTTGGTCAGAGATCAATATCCGTCCTAAGAAGTGACCGCCGGGAGTTAGCAAACACGCCGCAGGGCTAAGAGGAATTACTTGCGGAAACAGGGATCTAGACGGATAAACTTGTAAGCTGGGTGTGTTTTGTGAATGCCGATCAGTGTTTCCGGGGTTCTAAACTGACCGGATCTCTTATATCTATCGTACAGATCGTGTATTGAATGTAATAAGCTATAAATGGCTTTCGGACAAATGTGCATTAGTCCTCGACTTCTGCTGTACGGATATGACAGTAAAAAAAGTAAATTCTGCCATTTCGATGTTTGGCTAATCCTTTTGGTACGAACACAACCATCAATATTTTTTAATGTGCAGCCCCGAATAATAGACAACTTGGGTCGAATAATTAAATCGAAAAATTAATAAATTCTAATGAATGAGTCATACAAATGAATCCCATTTGATTTGTGCTAAAATTGTGAAGAATGATTGTTTTGGAAACTTGAAGGACCTACAGCGAGTAATTAGCCAGGATTACAAATAATTAGATAACCGAGGCATGATGGAATTTGCAGTGATGGAGCCGAAGCCATATCCGATTAACAACAGTTTACAAGCGCTAGAAAAGAAGGAATCAAATATTTTGCAGGCTGACTGGTTCCGCAGATGGGATTACCGATAGTTCTTGTGAAACAGTCATTAAGTATAATTTGTATTTTGCCACAAATTATTGAAACAAGAGTACATCATTATAATACGTTGCGAAACAGGTGTGCGTTTTTAAGAGTCGAGTGCCAGATGTGTCTATCAGTACATTTTTATTTCCAACATCTTCTTGGTGCAAAAGTTTGTGGAATAAACCCAGAAAAAGATGTTCAGAAACAAGCAACGATTATGTTCTTTTTAGTACGATATGAAAATCGTTCTTTTGAGTGAAGCATGTGGTGCTTGGTGAAGATTTTCAAATCAGTAATTACTCAAGCGCATACAAAATAACAATTACGACTAACCTGAAAGTAACGGTGGTCCTTTTCTCCCTTCATAAGCACAACAAACTCACTTTCACTTCACTTAGGTTTAATTGTTACAATTTATAACGACACCTGCGACGTTCAATAATTAATCGTCAAACGAACAAAATGACGAAAACCGAGACGAAAACGCTCGATTCGTAACACCTGCAAAATTTGGAGGTGGGACACCGATAACATTCAATTTTATCTTAAAAGTAACTTGGAAGTTTATTACACGCAGGATGGTTTCAAAATTTTATTGCGCAAACGCCAATTTAAATAACATTCCCGGCATTAATACAAATTAATGCGTATCCTCAACGTCACAACTAAAAGTAGAGGAAATTAAGGTTACGTTCTGGAAATTTTTTCAAAATGAAGCGATTCACTTGAAATTTTGACAGGATCAAAATCTATATCATGCCATGGGGCGCTTTCACCCTGGCAGTGGTTGCCACCCCATCTCGGGGGTGGCAATTTTTTATTGCAACTTTAACACAGGAATAGATAGAAAAATTAATTCTAAGCAAAAACTGTATTTTTTTTGGAAAAGTTAATAGGTACTTCTTCAGTTATATTCGCGACCGAAAGTTTATACGCGACAAACTCGAAAAGTATGCATTTTATAAAAAAAACTATGGAGAACAAAATCGTAGCTTTAAAAAAAACAAACTACAAAGAAAATGGTTTGTTAATAATTGCTGTATGACCATTAACCAATACGAACCAAGTAACCAAATACCAAATAACGGCAAAACTATGAATACTTTTTAAAAAATGTTACGGTTTTAATTCCAAACATTTTCCTTACCGACAATTTTCGGTAAGACAAAAATTAAGTGAGATATAGACGTTTAAAACGTGCATTTATATGCGAGCACTACCATGTTTTATTCCTTTAAGCTCACCCCATTTTAAAACTACGGATTTTAAAGGGATTTTATGCAAATAACTTTATAAAAACCTACCAAATGGTTTTTTTAATGCCCTTTCTATCATAAAAATAAAGGAGTTATGATTTTTTTAAACCACAATTTTTTTCAAAAAATTCTGAAAGCACAAATCGGAGCATGTTGATATAACAAATGGGTCAAAAAGTTTCGGGACTCCTTCTACAGTGATAGGTACAATTACTCCAACGCTTCTGTAACATTTCTATGTCTTTCTTGTAGAACGATCTATCTTTTACCTCAAGATAGGCGTTAGTTTCAGCAATAACTTCTTCACTTCCTCTTCATTTCTCTTTCCCTGGAGCATCTTTTTCAAATTAGCGAAGAGCCAGTACTCGCTGGGTGCCAGAGATCTGGAAAATGGGGTGAGTGCGGCAACATATCCAAGGGTAATAATTGTTGATGGTTTTTACCGACTTGTGGATTGGTGCATTGTCTTGATGAAACAATGTTTTTTCTTTGCCATATGAGGTCGTTTTCGTTTGATCGCGTCTTCCAATCGGTCGAGTAAGGCTATATAACAGTAGCAGTTGATCGCCTGACCTTTCCTCAGATGGTCGATGAACAATATTCCACGCGTGTCCCAAAATACAGACGCCATAACCTTGCCAGCCGATTGTTGAGTTTTTGGACGCTTTGGACGGCTTTCGACCGCTACTCTCCACTCAGTAAATGCTATTTTCGACTCTGGCGGTGAATCCACGCTTCATCCACGGTGACATATCGACGCTTGAAAAGCTCCAAACAACGCTTAGATTCATCAAACCGTTTCCACTGTGAGCAAACGCGGCACCCACTTCGAAAAAAGTTTTTCATGCCTAAATTTTCGTGTAGAATGTTGAACACGGCGCCTTTTGATATGTCAGCTATCTCCTGCAATTTCACTTTGCGATCAAGTACGAGGGCTATTTTTTTTTCAAGTTCCGATTGGCTGTCAAATAAAAACAAAGGTAAGTATATACAAATATTTATTTACATACGCAGCTACAACCTTACTCTACTTTTCTACGTAATCGCCAAGGCGATTTAAGCATTTCTCATAGCGGGGCACTAGCTTGATAATACCTTCCTCGTATAAGTCCGCCGCCTGCTCGTCCAACCATGTTCTGGACTATGTCTTGGAGCTCCTCTCCTGTTCTGAAACGTGTTCCTCCTAGAGCTTGTTTCTTCTTGTAGGAAAGAGATGAAAATCGCTTGGAGCCAAGTCCGGACTGTACGGTGGATGATCAAAAACCTCCACAGACTTTCTTCCCTAGCCGCCTTCATCATGCACGTCAGTTCGTCCTTCTTTGAACTCCCGTCACCATTTCCGGACCATATTGTCGCTCATGAAGTTGTCACCATACACTTTGCTCATTCTCCGGTGGATTTCCGCAGCGTTATGCCCCTCAGCACAGAGAAATCGAATTACAGTTTACCCTTCACTGTCGTGGAGAAAACTGATCGGTCAGCCTAGTTAAAACTGCTAGTGGTGGGGGAAGCCTACTATTCTCAAAAACCAAACGCTCATTCGAATACTCCTTCCTAATTTTACGTACTGATCGATCGGAACTTGAAAAAAAATAGCCCTCGTACCTACCTGTAGAAGACAAACTTCACGAGTTCGCGAGTTTACTTAGCAATTCAAAATGTTGCTTTCAAAAAGGAAAAGAAGTCCAATCCCTTTTTATTGCAATAGTGAAAAACCGATTTCCCATTAGCAAGTTTTGTAGCAATAAGGCCAATTATCTTAGCAAAAATCGCAACCGCTCTAATAGTTTAACTACAGTTGGGTACTTACGTGACAGTAAGCCGGAAAGTTATCGTGCAGTTTCCTCACCTGAAACAAAAAAATAAATATGAAAAAGATAATTTCCGGAATCAGAACGAAGTTGACAATAGTTATTGATTGAGCACTTTTACCTCATAACTTTATAATTAGATTAGCCGTAAGTAAAGCTGCTGTCTTTGTGAAAAGCTAAGAAGCTTTTAATCCCCATTTGGTAGAGTGTTTAACTTACATTTTGACATCTAAACCAAGTACATTAAACAAGGATTAATGGCTTTATAATTTGCTTAATAGCAACGTTTGAAATTCGCAAACTTAAATGGACTTGAAGACAAACGTACACGATATTAATTACAAGGGCATATAATATTAGTTTCACTCTAACAAGGGCCTTTCGTTTATTTCTGATAATTCGTCGGGTTAATTGGTTCATGAAATATTTTGTGTGCCCTAATTGTCCGGGGATAAATATGTTTGATGTGCCTTTGCTCGTCAGGATGTAATTCTTGAAACGGAACGAGCAAAACAATAATTTCTGTGCGAAACTCCATGTTCCCTAAGGATCTTGTATGTTTTTTATGGTACCTATCGATTGTTTCCCATAAATTTGATTTTTGGCATGAGAAAAGTATGCAAGGTGGATTTAAAGTTAACGGGATTTGTGTATTTGCACATACTCAGTACAAGGTCTGTACATTTTTGACGCATAATTTTTTTTAATCCTCATTCCTCTAAGTTTCTGAGTTTTTTCTTTTCTTATCGTTCTTTCTTTTGGATTACCTTTTACGTTGTATCTACTACTTACACAGTACGCGAATGACATCTTATTAGAATTGATTTTGGCGAACGTCACGCGACGGATGAGTTTCTACGTTACCGGCTTGTAAAATTCTTCTTAATTCTACCTGCATTAACCAGGCGAACCTACTTCATTCTACCAACATCACTACCTACTTCAAAATTTGTATTTGGAGATTTCGATATTGTTCCTGAATTGCAACCGCAAGTATTAACGAAACTTTTGGAAATAATCGATCTTGTAAATTGGTCCGTGTCTAATTTTACTTACGCTGCTGCTGTCGGTGCCGAAGACCCGATTTGATCTATATTACCTACGATTACTCCGAAGATCAATTTGTACTAGCTTAACTAAGTTTCATATCCTTTATATTAGTTTGTTATACCAATATTAGCTACCGTTGCTGTGGAAAGACTTGTTCCGAAGCCGATATCTATTATTTTTAGTTAACGTTATCTGTTTTACTCCGAAAAAGTTGATCTTACCTGTATTATGTTATTTATATTGTTATATTGCTTTGGCACGCTATTAACTATCCCCCTTGTTTGTTTATTTGTGTTGTTATAGTTACAGATTGGCACAACGCACCCTTTTGAGCTCACAATGTTGCTGCCTGAAGTTCAAAGATAATTCTCCTTGAAGATGAGCAACATTCCGGAGTCTTCAATGAAGTCGACGCCTGATAAGGTTCGTGTATGCGCTTCAGGTAACACAAAACTTGGTTTGTGTCAACATTAGTTTTTAACTAAGTATCTGTATCTATATGTAAATATACTGTAGGAGTAGTTCAGACCTCGGATAGACAAACGGACGGACAGAGAAGGTAGCCATAATAGCACCTTCCAACATGAATTGGAAACTGCACTAAAAGAAGAAGGTGTCGTTTATCTTACTATCAACTTGTGACAAACAAGAGCTTCATTTTATTGAATTTCATAGTAAAGGTTGGACATTTGGGATAGAGATGTGAGGCACAACAAGCAATGCTAATCTGGAAGTCTTGCAACGCTTTCACAATAAAATATTACGAACAATAGTGAATCTGTAGATCTTGTAGATTCTGTAGTTTCAATAGATTTTGTATTTCTGGAAAACCCAGTAATTTCTACAGAGGCAGTGTTGATAAGAGGGAAGTTAGTAATAAAACTTCAAAAATTCATTTCTCTCGAAGGGATGGTGCTGCTGACCTGAAATTTGAAACAGGATGAGGTAGGATGCTAGCAGCACTAGCAGGATAAGGTTTGAGTGATCCTGCTCCCAATGTGTTGGAAATACAATTGTTCTTAACAAAAATTGAAGACCATAAAATAATTACATCTTTAAAATCCCAGAACTTTTGTCAAATTTAAACGGTTATCTAGAAAAATTAGACCTTTAAATTAACAGATGTCATTTAATATTAATCTCCTATAGTGCAGGGGTTAAGAGCCAAAATAGGTTTCAACCTTGCATTTTGTGATAACTTTATGAAACTTTCAGAGGATGTTCTAGACACCCTAAGGTTCAATTTCAGCTATGCCGCCACCCCCGCAACCCCGGACGGCACTTGCTATAGCGGGTTTCTTAAGCGCAGGGTAGCATTTCAATACCCGCCCATATAATGGGTCAAAAATGTATGTCCAGGGTTTGTTTTGTATTTTCTTACATCTAGGAAGATTGAAGGGAATTATCAAATACCCAGGGAGAATTTATTTAGGGTATTTTACGTGGTTTGCCCATTTTTAAGGCGCTTTTAACAGTGCGGACTGGGGAATGCAATCCCGCAGCAAAATCTCAATCCCGGTATTTGCGGGATTGTTAGTTGTTAATCCCGCGGGATCCCGGTATTTGCGGATCTCGCAAAACTTTAAATAAATTGGCAAATAAGCAATTCTGTTCGGTTAACTTCTGTATTAAAATAAATCGCTAATTATCACAATATTTAACAAAAAAGTACCTTCGGCCTAACTTAGAACTCAAAAAAACCTTACCTGTAAAGCACAAAAGTCTTCTAAAGTGCCTCAAAAATCATAGTACATTTTTAACGAAAAAAGTTTAACAATTATTTAAAAAATAATTCGCCGTTATCAGTTTCATTAACAAAGTAAACAGAGTCGACAAATTCCTCAGTCCCGCAAATCCCGCGGGATCCCGCTCCATTTATGTGCGGGATTAATCATTAATCTCGTAAAAATGCTGCGGAATCCCGGGCACCGAATTGTGCGACTGCGAAGGCGAGTGTTCTCAAGATAGGGTTCAATAATTTTAGTGCTGTAGTTATCGTTAACTTTCCTTTCAGTATTGTAAAGTCTCAATAAATACTTTAGAGCATAGTATAACATTCAATAGAGCAGCCAAAAGAGGTCTCCGTCACGATTTTAATGCCCGCACTGTTAAAAGCGCCTTAAAAATAGGTAAACCACGTAAAATACCCTACATAAATTCTCCCAGGGTATTTGACAATTCCCTTCAACCTTCCTAGATGTAAGAAAGTACACAACAAACCCTGGATATACATTTTTGACTCATTTTATGGGCGGGTATTGAAATGCTACCTTGCACTTAAGAAACCCGCTAGAGCAAGTGCCGTCCGGAGTTGCGGGGGTGGCGGCATAGCTGTAATTGAACCTTAGGGTGTCTAGAACATCCTCTGAAAGTTTCATAAAGTTTTCACAAAATGCAAGGTTGAAACCTATAACCCCCGCACTAAAAATATAATATAATATAATAAAATATAATAATGGAATTCCGTATTCCACAGTTATTCCCGTTTCATCTTTATCTTCCTCGGAAAGCTGAACAGATTTAATCAAATCTATGGTGTACAAGATTCAAAAATTCATTTCAAGGAAAATGAACCTAATAAACCACATGGTCTAAAGTTCAAATCAAATTAGAGATACTTTGAAAATAAATTAGTTTCCATGAAACAGTAGAGCAATGAAGCCAAGTCGTAAAAACGATTAAACTTTTATGATCAACAATATTGCAATCAAAATTTCTAAATGACTCACGTTCAAAATCGGAAACTTTAACCAGTTCAGTGAAGCAACTCCCCTAACATAAAAACGAAGAGGATTTTCAAATCGTTATGAGTAAGTCGATGCCAACAGGAATAAATAATAACGTGACATTGAATAATATGTTCTTCAAACGGAAGTTGAGGTTAACTATCGGATAAAATGGATAACATTCGCGTCGCAAAAGTGTCACAGAGATAGTACAACCCCGTGTAAATATTAGCACATTCGTGACAACTTCAATAGAATACAGATAAAAATAGACTATTTTTAGAGCCAGCCAGATCACGTATTACTCATCTTCATTGACTGACACTTTTTCAATAAGTTCGCTTTTAAGTTTCCCAGGCCCCAATTTCCTATCGTGCTAGCAATTTATTGAGTAGCTGTAAGGATGGGAATCCCCATGAGTACTAACCGTATATGATTCCATATTTATCTAAGCCAAAGTGCACTTGAATTTGTACGTATGTGTCAACAGTGATCTAAGCTAAGCCGCTAAAATGTTCTAAATATGTGGAACGTGATATCATAAGGTGTTTGGCCTTAGCCGCACGGAACTTATCATTTTATGATGAATAACTCATTGGGTTATAGACGGCTAGAAATAGCAGTAATTTGTCAATGTCATTTTGACTGTGGCCTTCATTTTTGTACAGTACGTTGACTTTCCTCTAATTTCATCCACATTTCATTAAAAAATATATCGTAAAAAAAGGTATACCGGGGAAAAATATTCTTGGGAGAAACTGGTTGTCACTTTTAAAAAACATTAGGTAAGGTTTTCTGTGCCAACCACGATCTACTACCTTGTTGGCAAACCTGATTTTCAAATAAGTGCCAACCATAGGAAAGCTACTAGTAAAATAGTACATGAATTTGAAATGTTATATTGAACGTAAATACTAAATAGAAAATTTAAATTAATTCTTCTTCAATCCAGATTAGTACGTCAATGGCGCCTTCTGGAAGCTTAGGCCATTCTGTAGGTAATGTAGGAGCGTTGATGATATTTAGCGGTTTGTCATTCAATTCTTGATATTCCACAAAAATTAATGCTAAAAATAAAAGTTCGTTGAATAATGAATACTATCAGCTATCAAAGTTTATCACCTTCCAATGCATAATCAAAGTACTCTGAATCGTCAGTAGTAGCCATAGGTTGAGTTGGTAAATGCCAAATTTCATCGTCAGTTGCCACGGTTCTATAAGTAAGTACAATTATTGATTAAAAAAATAGTTTTTCAAGTACACTTACGATTTGCTGCACTCGTTACTTAACATTGTTGTGATTACTAGCAAACTTTTGTAACTTATAACTGGGTTGATCTGTTCATTACGCATTTATAGCACTTACTACACTGCAAAGTAGGTAATTAAAATTTCCAATTTAGTAATATGGCAACGTTCTCTTAGGTCATATTAAAATATTATTAATTTTGCATTATTAGAAATAGTAGTTAATTGACAATTCAGTAATTGTGCAAATTAGACGAATGTTTCGTATAGATTTCGAATTTTGAATTCCTAGATGTTCGTGTGAGAAATAACGAATTTCAAATAGTAAGTTAGAAATCTATGTTAACAAATAAGTGTTTGTAAATAACTATTATTTTCGTAATATGGTATAAACTTGTGTGTCTTGCTCGCATGGAAGTAAGTATAAAAAAGAATGTATCCTAGAACTATAAATTGTCACAATAGGGTACCTCCTACTTTTTTCAGGAAATGTAAATGAATATAATCGTCTACATTTAGTTTTCTATTTTTCCAGTAGGTATAAAATCTAAACACACTTATGCAAAATAAAAAATGTAAACAGCAAATTAAAACATTATTCAGACGTTTATAAATATGCAATTAAGTAATTATTTATATTTTTATTTCAGGTGAGTTTCCAGTCTTCCTAATAATTGATGTCCATTGAGTAAATGTAAGTACATTTGTTTAATTCTTTAAAAATATATGTAAAATCACGCAACTTAAAAACCTTAAAAACCCTTTCACCGACTCAAGATGTATAAAGCAAATCGCAGGGATTAAAATTTTATTAGTCTTCGTTAAATTACGAGAAAATTTACAAAACTAAGTTTATGAATCGCTTTCTTCCGTGGGAATCTTATATTGGTTAAAGTTGGACAAAGGTGGTATATTTAATTCCGAATTTAAAAAGGAAAACAATTTTATACTCTCTTTTAGTGTTCATTTAGATTGAATAAGATTAATTTTTTGTTTTACAACAAAACTAGTTACAATTTAACGGTCCGACCACGGTATAAACTTATTTTTTCGTTATGGAGACTGATTGCCACTGTAGAGCAAATACATAGCATTTCGTTCTTGTCTGTATCCAAGATAAGGATGTCTATCATTTGGGTCTCGGAAACCATAAAAGATGGCCAAAGAAACGTTGTATTTAAATGCAGTATGTTAGTGTTTTTTTTTATGTTAAATATTTGTTCAAATGACATCAGACAAAAGTATCGGAATTTTCTGGTTTTCTTTACAGTATGATAACTCTTTAATTGTGCAACTTTTCCCTAATTGACCATCGTCGTATCATCAATGATTTCCCAGATCCGCATGATAGACTTCCTTATCTTGGACACGTTGTATAACGGTATATATCGAAATATAGAAACAGTTGTATAAATTGACGGTTATCAAGAACAATAGTTATTTCATAAATCAATTCAGTTCATAAATTTACTAGTTTGCAATCAATATGGGGGTGCAAATAAATGTGTTTGCGTTTACAGCAATAATGCCAAAAACGCTAAACGTCAAACAATTGAAGGAGTGGTGTGTAGATATTATTAAAATAATCGAGCGTGTTAAATTAATTCCTCATTCAGTGATAATTGCTGTTAACAAGTGTATATTCAATGCTAATTGACTATGTATAGTTTCACGCTTAATTAGAGTTTTATTTGCCCTAGAAGTAGGTGAATGTTGTCATTAGAGTGTTTCCTATCTATTTCGAGGGAAGGCCAAAGGCGATTACCTATGAAATCAAAGATAGTAAGCATAAGCATAATCCTCTCAAACGATAAGCGAGTTTTCAGCTCAAACTAGGTTTTCCAAGTTTTTAAATGTTTACACTCGTGTTTACGAGATAAATTTCGTTTTGGCGTGCAGAGAGCAGTCAGATTTCCGAAATTCATTTCAAGAACCAGTCTACAAAATCATATTGAAGTACAGAGTGTTTCATTAGTGAAAATGAGCTTAAGCTTAAGCGTGCGCAGACATAATATTCAAGCTTTTAGTGACCACGAGCCATTGAGCCAGGAATAGTAAAGTAACTGTTCTTCACTTATGGTTTGATGTATTTATTTTTACTTACGTAAAGTATATAGCTACTCTAGTTCGTAAATTACAAAGGGTATGAATATTACCATTTACTATAACTTTTTGTCGTTGTGCATAAAAACCATGAATTTCTGCTGCAATTGAAGCTTTCCCAACAATTAATATCTTAAAATTCTGGCGAATTTGTGTATACTTGCTGTAACAATTGCCTCTGTGTAGATCAAACAGAAACAAAAAATAGCAAATGAAAGTATTTGTCAATTGTTTGTGCTCGTATGCTGGTGAGCTAACGGACTAAATGAGCTTTTATTGATTTCAGCCCTTCCGCAAAACTTCACTAACACTCACGGAGAGATCAGTTTTATGGTGGGGAATGTATTGTGGTCCATTATTATACTAAACCGTGCTAGTCGTATAAATCAACACTATTAGTAATTTTAGTATAACATCATATTTACCTAGATGACACTATACTAGATCGATCACAAAGGAGCGTATATTAGGTGGATGTTTTACCTAACTTTAATTTGGAGATATGAATTGGAACGATGCAATATTACAAACCTTTTGTTCCGGAGACCATCGTCCTTTAACATGTCTTGGAAATTGAAAAAAAACTGACTCATTTTTCCCTTTACTGCTAAAATATTCAGCTCCTCTATCTCATATTAGACCTGGAAGCAGCTTCCTTAGTGCTAATAACAAAAAAACACATTTAGATCTCAAATGTAACTAAAATACTGTAGGTGCCGACTCATTTAACCAATCGTTACCGTCATAAATTGGTAGTGACCCATAACGTTAAATAGGTACTGACGTTAACAACTTTATATGTACCGTAATGTAGTTAACTTCAACCCTTTCCATCTCTCGTACAATGCAGATGTTGCAAATTTGTGCTACATGAAATCACTACTGAATTATTACGAAAATTAGTATACGCGTAATGCATGCAGAAATAAAAGCGACCTAGTGTACTATGAAAACATTTTGAGAATTCTACGTTTACATTAGAAAATTGTTTGTCGAAGGTCAGTAGAGTGGAAATAGGTATTTATGGCACCCTATGGAATTTCTATGTAACACCTCCGTAGCTCCATATCATGGGATGTACAAACGAGCATCTTTCAGTACATATAACATGTAAAATTAGGTATAAATATAATGAACGGCATTGAAATATAAGAATCGTTTGATAAGTCTCCTATTTAGTTGAGGCAGGTGAAAACTACATTTTTGTAAGGTTTCTTCATAGAATATCAAGCATATGGGATCATTGTTTTGTTTTGACAGTCACTAGAATTTGAGAAAGTTGGAATTCGGAATCTGATACCTTTTCTATTTAGAGAAGATGTCGGCAACGAAAATTCCCGTCGTGTTTCAACCCTTCGTACGAAACGGTTCGTAAGTGGGTGAACGAGCTTAAAATGGGCAGAGTGAGCCTTTCCGACGTACTGTGTCGCAAAGGCTTATTAAACGACACTCGTATATAATACGCATCGAAGGTATTTCAATGAAGGTAATAACTGATAAAAGAGCTACCGTATGCAATACCAAGCTACGCCCTACAAATAAAAAGAAAAATTCATTGATTTATTTACAAAAAAAAACAGTCTTGTTTTACTTTAGGGCCCTTTTATGATTTCTTAATCATCATTCACGTATACATCTCGTAAAATCTTCAAAGGGGTTTTCATCCAATATTTAGCTTCAGAAATTGTACGTTTTATGAAACCTCGCCCTCGTGTTGTGACACGGGCGAGATTTTCAAATATCCGATGCTACAAGCGAAACCATTAAGGATAATTAGGTCAAAATTTTGAATGAAAATGTCGTTTGCAAATGAATTTCGTTAATGGCGCCTAATTTGTCGTGAAAATCTGATGTCCCAGTTCTGTAGCTTTTTACGTTATGTACGTTGTAAAGAAGTTTATTATCCTTTTCAGGGAATTCCGTCATCTAAAATTAATTATTAATACAGACTTTTCAAGGGTAAATTTATATGATTTAACCTTACGAATTGTGTGCAGTAATGGTTGTCACCAGATTCTGAGTTGTAAACTTTGACCTCTTGTGTGATTAATCTTTATTGTCGCGAGTATAATACATGGGGTGCTTTATGGGCCATTTAGATGACAGGAAATGTCGATTTGGTGCTTGTTTGCTCTCATAAGTGTCCAATAAATGTCATTTTTTTACATGAAAACACTATTTTTCAGAATGATTTCTAAGGTTTAGCTACTGTATAATGGAAATAGACAAATTGAGATTGTTGCAAATGTATAAATGCGCGAAGCAAAATATCTAATAGAAAGGAACCAAAAAAAAGCATAAACTCGTTTCGCCAACAAGGCTGTCTTCATCAGCTAGACTCCGTAAAATGAATGAATTGCAATAACGTAGTAGCGTTTATATTAATGCTGACCCTGAGGGTATACATATACAGTATGCCCCTGGATTGAGTTTATGATTGATTAAAAATTGTCGAATTGGAATTTCATATTTTGGCATTCCGCCCTGCTTGACGTGAAATTTATTTTTAGTTTACTTTCGATTTATTAAAGTCATGTAGGCATTTACAGTTGAACAAACACTATTTTAGGTATACGTAAACTACCATTTCCGTTCGTAGTGCGCCAAAGTGTTACTAAGAAAAGTTATTCAGAATGAAAAGTTATGGCGTTATGCAAATATCGGCCTACTCTGATAAAATCCATTCTTTATATAGAGTTATTCGTACATATTTCTTTTGTTTTTGTGATGCATGTTTCTTTAAAGTCAAGCTGACGACACAAAGTTGACACATAACGAATTTGAAAATGAAGTTGACACAAAATGAAACTGATCAATACAGGATTTTATCCAAGTAGGCCGATCATTCTTAAAATTTTCATCACACCATAACTTTTCATTCTGAACAACAAAAATTCACTTTTTTTTTGTTTCTGGTCCCTATACCAGTAATGACAAGTTTCAAGAAACGGGCTTCATTTTTAATCGATGCATTTTGCTCTTCTTTAAGGGTTTTTGGAACCATTTTCGCAAAGATTTTTCCTATCTCCAATCCATTAGAGTTTTATGAATGGGTTGTCCGATTCAAATTCAACTGTACTCTAATCAATATGCCTGGCAATCAGCGATTTGAACGACCAAGTCTCTAATTTTTAAAATGAAGTACAAAAAGTAACTTTACAATAAATATGATTACGGGCAGACATATGAACATACTGAGCTGAAAATTGTACTGTGCGCGTATGACATGTCTACCTACCGCTCCTTAAAGTTTGACACGACCAGGGCGCTATAGCAACCGCTACATGGTTGGTCGTAATATCTCCTACATTGCTATTTGCTTACGTAACTAAAGAAATATTATTATCCACGCTAAATTTATCTCAATGCGTGTAAATATGAATCATACAGGGTGTAGAAACGGTTTACACACCATAAGCATTATTTCAATGCTAATTTCTTTATATCGAAAGATTTTCTCCTCTAATTATTTTACAGCAAAGTTGGAAATACATTGTTTGTATATTGTCAAATTCTGCTTCTATTCATGTGCCCATTTGTACGTTTTTGTTGTGGGAAATCAGTGAAATAAAGGAAATTATAAATTATAATTATGATGTAAATCTAATTTTTGTTTCAATAATTTCACAGCACGAGTGAGTGATTTTAGTAAAAATCCCTGGATCCTGGAATTCTGTAACGCCCTGATGGGAGATCTCATCTATGATGTTGTAGCAGTTTTGTGTGTGCCTTAAACGGTAGAAACTTTTTGCAAGAGATTTGACTTCTGCACAGATCATTTAAAATTTAAATTTCTTAAATTATCTCTTACTTAACTTATAGCTACTGGACTGACGAGGAAACAGTGAAGTGCGATATCAAATGAAACTAAAAAAAATTCATCTTCATATAAATGTGAAACAGTGAAACGCTGAAATTTAGTTGTTGAGGAGAGACATTGTTAAATTACTTACATACTTATTGGAGATTGAATAAGTTGACAAATTTATAGTAGGGACAACGGGTCGTACACTTTACCTGGTTATTGCCTATTCCCTTCGTAAAATTCGGAAACCAGGAAACGAGCGCTATGCGACCCATTGTATCTGGCTGTCATTTTGTAATCGTGATAAATCCGTGAATTCAGGATTGTATATTCGTAATCAAACATTGTACTAAAGGGAAGTTACCGTCATTTGCTCCACATCACAAGTATAGCTATCCCATAAATGAACATAAAAAATATCAATGACATAAAAATTGCTTTGTAGTATGAAAACTGTGTATATATTTATTTATTTATTTATTATCGCTCTCTTGTCATAGGCCCTCAACAGGCTTGCGCCCAATTACAGAGTGACCCGCATAATGCTTTTTAGATGTGCCTCCAAAAATATATAAAATATAGGCTTGTCATAATTACCTACAGGAAACTTGATCAAGACAGATCTGTCGACTGAATCGGTAATGTACAGACATAAAATTAGAACTTCCCTCACAAATTAGCTATAAAAACTTTATGCGGCGATTAAAAATTTATTTACTAATTATTTACGGCATTCAACTTTTGATGTTATAATAATATGTAGGTACTGCCACGTTGTACCTACACTTAATATGTATGTATGATGAAAAATTAATCAACGGTAGAATTTGTTGTCATTAAGTGGTCGAAAAACAACTTTATTTTTTAAAACGATAATGTAGAAGAAACATTGATTTTTAAATTAGGGCGATGGAGATTTGTGTCGGTAATTAGTTATTCGATAATTTGAAGAGTGGGGTATTTTCTCTCACTTATTGAAATTGACCGTTTTACTGCATGGGAAATACGGAGTGGACAGGAACTGTAAGACACGTGACCTGTCACCTAACCTATCAAGTAAAATAACCTTTCCACCAAGCGCTTTGCGTAAATTTCGATGCATCTAATCATTGCATCATTTTTAAATCAACCACGATCGTTGTTTATATATACAGGAAATTGTTTTAAAAGGGCTGTGGCGTCGCTTCTAGCTGACTTAAGAGCCGCTATAATGTCCTGAAGCAAAGATAGCCTGAAGTGTCACGGCGGCGGCTATAGATCATTCGGACACGTCGAAAATTTAGAAAACAACAATTAATCCACTGGGAGCAAATTGAACAATTTCGGTCCACAAAAAAAAATGATTCCGTAAGTGCAAAAATAAGTAATCTTACTAATATAAATTTCCAATTCCCATCACAAATATGTTTCTGTAGTTTTTAGAGCAAATTTTGGCAAATACTGTACCTTTAATAATAGTCATGTTTAAAAAGCAGTATAGCTACATTAGGATTTAAATATTTCAAGTGGAAATAGAAATATAAAGTAGACTTTTATTTTCCATATAAAAGATATGACATGTG
Organism: Photinus pyralis; assembly: GCF_008802855.1. Classification (NCBI taxonomy): domain Eukaryota; kingdom Metazoa; phylum Arthropoda; class Insecta; order Coleoptera; family Lampyridae; genus Photinus; species Photinus pyralis. Next base: position 45,128,356 of record NW_022170403.1, read on the forward strand.
CTAGGATGATCTCCAGCTTTTTATTTAAAATTTGTCAGGATCTCACATCAAAACAGAACGTTGAAGAAGTTCAATATGGATTTAGCTCTTACGGTGGTAAAAATAACGCATACGATGTCTTTATTACTCTCAAATGATTGTGATCAGTAGATAGGGTGTGATTCAGTCATGGACTGAAGCGTACTATTTTATTACTGCTTTTTTATCGGCTACATAGTATTCAAATATGACTACACAGTTAAAATTCATAATGATGAAATATCTCATACGAAGTGTCAAATTTAGATACGTAACTCTAAGCAAGTGGACCAATACTACCGCGTTTCTCTCCGAAAGTAACAAAAAAGATCTTATCAGAAAATAAACGGGGAAATTAGGTTGCAAGTTTTGTATAATTCTTGTACCATACTCTTCAGGATATATGCAGAAATAAGTGCAAATCCTATTAATGATGTTTACCTCTAGAATTTATTGCAGATGTTATTTATGGTATACATATACGAAAATTGTATATACCTATATTCCACATTATACCGACGCGAAGCATGTAAATTATAAATGTCACATTCTATAACCGCGCCAAATTTATGTGTGATTTAGATTGATTAATGAATTACAGCAATTACTAAACATTTGTTTTATGTTTACATGCCTGACAGCATCAATTATTATACTTGTTTGATGCTATCAAGTGGATGGGGAAAATACTAGTCTAATTAATTTTTTTTTATTAATTAATAGCACTTTTTATTTCATCACTGCCATAAAGGACACGTTCGCTCTTAACTTATCACTCATACAAGCAACGCTTCAGTTGACAATGTTATAATTTTGGATTTTAAAAAAAGTAATTATGATAGAAATAAATAATAAATTTTCTTACACGGAAAAGTGCACGACACAATAGTACGTTGTGTTAAAAAGTTAACGAAGTTGTTAAGAAATGAAAATTACAACATTTAATTAATAACAAACCATAGTAAACGTGATCTTTAAAGTATTTGTTTAATACTTTTCCAAAGGAGGAAAAATAAGGAAATGAGGTTTTGAAAATCTTTTCTGACAACAACTTTGGTTTCTACAAAGACACAGTGGTTACAGTGGTAGGTAATCTTAAACGTTGTCCAACAAAACCAGAATAGTTTTCCTTCATGCCCTTTTATCAAACAGTATTTAATTTGAATAAAAAACAAAAATTACAAAAACACTTCCATTTAGATGCCTAGGGTTTAGTGGAAGGTTTACTTTAGTTTCAACATTCAAGCCCGAAGCCCCCGCTACTCCAACTTTAAAAGTTTCATAATTTTTCTACTTGACCATGAATCTTACGCCCTCTACGGGCAAACCTAGAAAGTTAAAAATAATTTCCAGGGATTTCTCTTAGCCTCTTTTGTTAACAAAATCTTTTTCCCTCATGCTGTGCAATTTAAAGGTTAAATAGATATGGTCTGTGACCTTTATTAATAGGACACTTTGTATGATGTAAAACTATCAAAACGTTTTGGTTTTAATATCTGGTTTCAGCTAGGAAGCTGTTCTGCCATTGTTAGGTAACACTATGTATACATTATTTCATAAATTATTTACCAGCAGGAGGTGTACGCATAGAAAAATGACTTCTTGTCGATATCTCTGGTGAAACTTCGCGCCATTAGTTACTTCCTTGTAGTAAGACCGTAATAGAGACAGTAGGTACATAATAGTGTTAAAAGACACTGCATAGGTACAACAAATTGTAATTGTGTCTATAACAATTTCTACAAATCCAGTGCAAATGGTTTAATTTTCGCAAACGAATATACACTCGCATAATTTATATTTTAGAGAGAACCGTTGATACCTTTACATACGGTCAATAAATTGCAATTAGACAGATTTTGTTTGTAGAAAACATTACAATTGAATTCTGCAAACAAAACCGTGTAAACATGGCGCTGCAAGTAAGTAAACTTTTAATCAAGGTGTCCCACAGGCCAGGCCACAATTAAATAAAATCGCGATTTTCTACGGTGCTAGTCCTGCAAAACCGTGAATAAGCTTGCCGTGAAGTTTAATTAAATCGACCCACTATAAAGACGTATAATCTTCCAATAAAATGAAGGATACGAATTGAATCAATTTGCGAATTAAAATGTAACTTAATTAAACCAAACGCAAGTTTTATAGCGCATATAAAGCAATACAAGTTCATGTTCATTTAGGTGTTAAATGGGGGCATTTTCATAAATAAGTCATCTTGGCTTGATGAACAGAAAAGAAGAGGCAATGCATTCCATATTTGCTACAACTCCTTTGCGCAGTCTGCATTTGGCGATTTTCTTTGATCTTTAAACATCGAATCGGTTCAAAGGAAAACTTTTAAAAGAATCTGATATATTGATTTTTCTGTTACACAGAACTAATGAATTTGATTGATTATGCTGGCCCAAGTATGGTA
>NW_022170403.1:45130892-45269476 GCF_008802855.1 Photinus pyralis
GCTTATATGACTGTGGGGGCATCAGAAGTGGGTACCCTAAGTCTTTTCGACCTCACGCGAGGACTTTGATCTCCGACAAGTAAAATTGTGATAATAAACTCTGGATTTGAGCTACAACGTTTACATAAAACAATACATTCATTCTTAGAGTAAAATAGGTATAAAATGATCAGCTCAAAAGCGTGGTCATGTTGAATGTTGCAAAAAAATGCTCACGAAATTGAATAGAGGGCGTTTAATACAGGCCATTTGTGCTCAAACGGGTATCTAGCGGGAAAGTTGTGGGGTAGTTTTGATTTCTTTGATTCTATATGTTTTTTGGGGTGCTGAATCCGAATCTGAGGTTTGCTAACAAAATTTCATGACGCAACATTGAAAAAAATACAAACAAGTTGAAAAAGATATTTTTTGGCAGTTCTGTGCTTACTACAACTTGAAAACTATCAACTTTTCGAAAATAACTTCCCTGTTCAACATGGAGTACTAAAAATTTCCTACAGATTGCACTATTTATTTTTTTTCCTCGATGAACCGTTCGGGCTCAAGCGCCAGTTGAGAATTGGCGTATTTTGGCTGTATCCGTACTTTTCATTGTCTACTGGTCTTCTCAAAAGATTTTATAACTGTTCCGTCTGGTAAAAACTCTCTCACTCCTTCACAGATGAGTTTGCGAGTTATCATGTACACAAGCGCACAAAGTTACACAGATGGACGGACGGACAGTCCAAAATCGTGAACTCGCTTTTTTCGCTCGTTAACAACATGTAAAAAGAAAAGAAATAAATCTGGTTCAGTTGTTAACAGACAAATTTAAGTAGGAGTACGTGATTCTTCAGAACACCGGGGCAAGAGGAATAATGCCGTTGAATAGGAAATCAATATATCCCTTTCGCCATTTGAATTTTTTGAATTAATAATGACCACAGTGTCACTTTCCCAAATTCAACAACACTTATCCAAACATGCTACGGTAGAGTCTTGTAATTTCTTTATCTGGTTCGGAAGAGAGTGGGAATAGTTTTAGATAGCACAGTATAAGTATTATATACCTATTATAAATAATATAATAACATGATATACCTACCTACTGTTTTTCGTTAGAAATTAACTTTTCATACAATTCTGGATTACAATAAACACCTTGAACGTTATGGAAATGAGAAAAAATCATCCTTAAATATAAAATTCAAATAATAGTAGGTAAATGCAAGGAATTCACTTATTGACAACCCTTAAAATTAATTTACGGTTTTAGTGCGAAAAAACTATTTGTGGAGACAGCCGAAATACGCAAATTTTCAACTGGCGCTTGAGCCCGAAAGGTTCAACGAGGAAAAAAAACTAGATAGTGGAATCTGTATGAAATTTTATGTACTTTCATTTTAGATAAGAAGGTTATTTTCGAAAAGTTGATAGTTTGCGAGTTGTAAGCACAAAACTGCCAAAAAAATATCTTTTTCAACTTTTTTTGTATTTTTTTCAATGTCGCGTCATGAAATTTTGTTAGCAAACCTCGGATTCGGATTCAGCACTCCAAAAAACATATACAATCAAATAAATCAAAACTACCCTACAACTTTCCTGGTAAAAATACAATTTAACTGGATTAATTAAATTTTAGTCCACAATATTGTTACTTGTAATGAAGTTTGTATTTAATCCACGTAGGTATATAATTTTTTTATAGTTTCAAAAAATTGTCTGAATCACTTTACATATACAGTGAGTTTTGTTTAAATGCGAACATAGGAGTTTGCATGCAATGTAATTTCCCTATGTTCGATTTAAAAAAAAAACACATCAATCTATGAGGTGTGCGCGGTTCACATTCCCAAAACGCGCAACTTGTGTGACTATGAACAGCAACTCATAGTCTTTATGATGAAGAGCACTCGGTAAGATTTTTTTAAATAAGCCATGTGAGGCCATAGCGACTTTAGGATACATTTTTCTTAAACTTACGATAACTTGACTTCACATGGCACGCGCTGACAACACAATTCATTGTGAACCAACCTTCAATTATTTGTAGGTCATGTGCACCTGGTATTCTACTAATTTGATTTAATCAATACATAAATGAAGAAAATAAGAAAATAAATAACGAAAACAATTACAATAAATAATTGAAGTGTCCTTGACATTCTAAGCAATAACCTAACCGATTTCGTAATTAAATTGGACGGCGGTATTTTTAAAAATGTGACAGCTGTCAATTGTATCTACTACTCATTTGAACTACTCAATAGATTGATGTGTTTTTTTAAAAATCGAACATAGGGAAATTACATTGCATACAAACGCCTATGTTCGCATTTAAAAAAAATTCACTGTATACTATTAATTTTTACCCAAAATCGTCCTGAAACCATCATTGTCATGACTAGTTTATGTCAGGATATTTTAGTTTCCATGGCAGAGGCAGATCAGACTACCTTTCCTGCCGCCTGTCACTTTACCAGTCGCACTTGTCACCTTTCTAGTCGCACCTGTCACATTGCTATGTGTCTATGGTAACTCCTGTCATCACTGACTGACATTAATCAAAAGAACTAGGTATATGAAAACTGAAATTTTAAAATACGATTTCGGGTAATAGTTATTTACATAATAAGTCATGAAAGTGGTCGTTTACATGACGCGGAGGCGGAGGCTTATTGAAAAGTACGAGGACGCGCAGCGTCCGAGTATCTCTTTAATGCCTCCAAGTCAGGTGGACTCCCTTTCATGACGTATTATGTATAAAATTTTACCTGAAACCGCAACATGTAGATAACTTTTCCAAATTAAATTATTCATAAGTGTGCAATTTTGATACCTAATCACGCATGTTAAAGTCACTTTATTTAATTGTTTCCATAGAGATTTCAATCAGTGTCATTTTTAATGCAGTTTGCAGTTTATGCTTTGTACTTTTCAACTATACAGTCTTTATAACTAGGCACAAAAGCAGTAGTGCAATATTCGCTCCCCACAAAGTCAAGAAAGAGGTACGAAAAGGTGTACAAACCTTTTAATGACTGGCGCAAAACTAAAGGAATAATTACTTCCACACGTATTCCATTAATTGTTAGTAATTAAAAGACCATTATCCTTTGTGTAGGTGTATTAATATTTAAAAATATCCACATAGTGTGCATTATAAATATCCAATCGTTGATTGAATAACTTATTCAATGAATGATCTAATTGTTATTTTGCATGTACTAGGACTGTAATGGGAGTCAGACATAGTTATTTACGTTATAAGTCCGGTAGGTTACTTGTAACAGTACGAGTTAGACATTATGGACGAGGCGACGTCAGGAGCCGAGTCAAGAATGTCTTAAACGAGAACTGTTACAAGTACTACCGGACGTATATCGTAACGTATTTTATTTCATACTGTAAGTCTGTTTTGTATCATTATTTCATTTCAAAGATTACAAAATTTCATTATATTGTAAAAATCGCATTACCTTGTTTCTGTGGTAACGGCCGTTGCTATAGTTTGTAGTTTGTTGACATGTGGTTGACATTGAATTTTTTTCACTGCAAAATGGACGCTATAAACGTTGTGGGATGTTCCACTGTTCCCGATACAATCCTGTCGAAATCTCATGAAACAACCGAAAAGTTGGTTCCTAAGAAGTCGGCTGCAAGGTATGAAAAAGAGTACTAAGTGTTTTGCCAATTGAGGAACGAACATGGGGCCAAACAAGTAGAGGAAAACGTCATGTTGGCATACTGTTTGGATGCAGTAAGTTTTTGAATTGAGATTTTTTTGCCTGGGTTTCGGTGTTAAAGCGTCATGGGGCATGGAAAAGCTCATCGACGGCAGAAAAATACGTCGAAGGCTCGGTAGAAGGAAAAGTTAAGATTGCCCGTATGATACAACTGATACAAGGCGGCGAAAATTTCATTGAAGTTCTACAGCAGAAGGAATCAAACATTACTAACTCGACATCCAGTAATAACCCAGGCGTTAGTGTTGAGGGCAATACAAATTGTTTAATTACAATCAATGTTAATGTTTGAAATAAAGAATTACAGCCAAATTTATATTGGGGTTTTTAATTAATTGTGTGAAGATGTCAAATTTGATGTATACAAATAACAGTCCGGTAAGTGTTGCTTAGCGACACTTACCGGCTCTGATGCTGTAATAACTCACCTACTGGACTCAAAATGATAGTGTAATCGAACATCTACCGGACAGTATGAAATAAAAAATATTACAGTACTAGTCAGGTAAAGATCAACTTTGATCTGTTTACTACTTGGATACGTTATAATCAAATTGGAATTACCTTTTATCTCTACCTGAACGTGATTTGTCTAAGCGTCAACAACATTAAGTTATAATTTACTACGTGTAGTAATTGCCAAGCTAATTAGAAAATGATAAATCGATAGGTATATAACACGGTTCAATCGGAATGAAGACGCAAGTTTTATTTCAGTTTCCGACATAAAAACTACTAACCTACTTAACTATGAAAGCCGTTTTCTATGTAAGTGAACTTTAATTTTGTAATAGTCTATAAGTAATTGTTATTATCAAATTACAGATTGCGTTTGTTTTGGCACTGTTTGCTTTTGCTGCGGCCAATCCTTCGCCAAATCCGAACCCAATGCCAAATCCTCGTCCTCAGTATTGGAATTATGGGTATGGAATGCCGATGCCATACTACGGAATGGGTATTTTTTAAATTAAGGGACGATTTCCAATTATAGTAATTTGAAATTTTTTCAGGTTATGGGTATTATTTCTAGAGCGATGATGTTTTTTATATTTGACAAATAAACTTGTTGCACATTTAAATTTATTTCTTGTTTCTTGTTTTTGCAATGCTAAGTAAGAAATTTGCATTCGCAATTGAAGTTATATGAAATCATATGAATTGTAGACATTGCGGTACTATGGCATAAAATAATCAAATCAAACTTCGGAATGGTAGTAGGAAACGTAATCGATAGCCATTTCTGTTCTTTCAGTCATTTGTAATTGCTTTGCTAACTCATAATCCAAACGAGTTATTTGTATTTCGTTTGAATAAATTCAAATTCTAGTGGATGAGCAGCGGAAAACGCTTAATAAACGGGAATGGAAACTTTTTACAACGCTCGTTTTGTAAAAATGTACATAAATAGCACTCATCCATTACACAACTTCCCAACTCACTTATAATTCACTAATTCGCTGATTTACAGATCAGAATTTTCATTTCGTTTATTTTTACGCATAAATAACATTCGTCATATGACAGGAATTTATAGCAAGATGTGTAAAAACCGCATCCGGTAATGTAACTATAAATTAATGTTAGTGGCGCCAATATCAGCCCTAAAAACTAATTCCCCAGTAATTGAACCTGACCAGCGTGTATTTTAATTTCTTCGCCGCAATTTGCGTACGGGAATTGATCGAGATTGATTTATTACACTGGATAATATCGAACATCCTACAAACGTGTGTTCGCATATATCACGGTTTACATACCTACACCGATATGTATGACGCTCTTTCTATTGCAGTACTTTGGAGATTTTTGATTAATGAAATCTGTGCACGTATTGATTTATAATGTCATTCGTTAGATGATGACCTCTTCCAAATTATTCCACTTGCATTGGGTTGTAATAAAGAATTGGTTGGCGGTTTTCCATAATATGTATAAGCAGATAAATGGTATCTGTTGCAGATGCAGATACATCAAGTTAGACAACTCCGAAAATACTAATATTAAAAATGATATATCAAAATTTGAATTTGTACATGTTTGAGCAGTTGCAGAGTAACTCCACAATGAACAACTATGGATTTACATTCATCTTTCGATGTTGTGTAGCATTTTTCCAAAACTGCTAATCTCATTTTTATTTATTTTTATTGAAATGACTCGTAAGGCTGCTTGTAACCAACCAGTTTGTAACCCTACCTGGATTTTTTCACTTCATTTGCTATCGTATGAAGATTTCGTTCCTCTAACTTTTGGTGAGAAGCAACTATTGAATTTCCTATATTCTTCTCCTGGGTATACAGGCTCCTTGACCTAATTCTAGGTTAATTTCTGGAGTGAGTTTTCTAAAATATGAAATATTATCAGGATTTTTATTTTATTTTATCTTATTTTGCCTTTATTTTTAAGTGGGCGGGGTTTCAGCCGAGGCTGCTCTACCAACCCAACCCACTATACATTTACAAATATCCATGCCCGAACCCGGATTCGAACCAGGGACCCTGTACCGCAGTCGAGCTTCCACTGAACTGCGCTACACGGGCCGACACTGCGCTACACGGGCCGACTGGACTGGGATTGGATTGGATACCTTAGTTAAACGTTAAACCGAGCTTTATTTTACTGTAAAATAAATTATTTCAAAAACTCATTTTCATCTACATATAACATAAACTTTTACTGTAACTACAAAGGAAAAGAACTATTTCTTTTAAACGGGCATTACAATAGCAAACATTTTTCTATTATAAAGCAGTTCTTTAATCTGTTTAGGGCATATTGTGAGAGAGGGGACCGAAACAAATATGTTGTCTGAAATTTATAACATATTTTATTTGGGTTACAAATGCTAGCTCAGCATTAGATCACTCTTTCAGTCAGCAAGGTTTCCACCTCTTTCTTCATTTCATGAATATAATGATTCCAATTGGAGCAATTAAAAAACGTGGAGGACTTAGTGATATTAAACAGGGACAGTACTTAGTAAAAATAATAGTGAGAATAAGTTTTGGAAGAGATTTTTGGATTCATTCGGGTTTTTGACTGGCACGGCAAATTAAAGTTCTTAATTAGTCTTGATCACAGTAGATTCAAGAGTACCGTATGATTCTTGATAGAATTTGGAGAAGATTGGCGTTTAGAAAGTCGTAGCCGTCGTGGATTACATATAGTTTGATATTCCATTATTTTAAGTAATCAAGTACCTTGAAATTACTTGATTATCATGTCAAATAGCAATTGAAAATTACGTCATACTTGATTTTCCAGTCAAGTCATGTAATATCATGAGTTACTTGCCTTTATGAATCACTATAATGCACAAAGAAAATTCTGACATTCTCAAATTAAAAGTAAGGTATACTGTAGAATTGAAATGTGTATTCTAATGAAATAAAATATCGATAGAACATTGAGATTGGATCCACCAATAAAGGTAACAGTGACTCGCCGTTTGACAATTACCTATACAAATGTGATGCAAACTTTCCACCAAATAAAACACTCAAGAGTTTACGAATCCTGAAATATACACATACTTTAAAATATGTATTCGCAAACGACAAAATATATTCGATATGTACATCTCAGATGGTTTGGGCATGCTTTATATATCTACATAAAATCGATTCTAAGTCAGTAAACCCTTTCGCATCGACCTAGATTCGTATTTCGGTTCCTTATGTGTATAAATCTTTAAATTTGAAATCTTTATCTGCTTTTCCGAATCTTTTCGTAGTCGAACCAATGGACAAAAGTTAAATCGTTTCCCGTTCCTTTGATGTAAGCTTATAGTTTATAAATATGCAACGAACATATATTTTCCATAATAATCCCACATTATGCGATCCGCTGCAATTTATGGGAAGATTTAAAGCTTAATGTTGCGGATAACGTGTACTGTAAATTTATGTAGGAAAACACCAAAATTTCAACACATTTAGTTACATTTTAATCTGTAATAATTATTGAAAGTCAACCAAATTAAACATACCACAAGAATAGCATTATGTTAGTGCAAAATTGAACGTTTAAAATAAAAGTTCAGTTTAACACAGAAAGCTGTTTAAACAACTAATGTTCCTCCACAAGAAGTAAATGTCTACGAGTACCATAGAAGGTTTACCTTTATAGCAAGGCAATCAGATTATGCTTATGGGAACACTGGGCCAGAAATTTTTTTTAGGAAAAATGATATTTGGAGATTTATAGGTCATTTATAAACCCCTTCTTCGTCAATATTTTCTTTTAAACAAGCAGCTCCCTAACAAGATACAAAGGGTGCAAGATTCCTGCATACAGTACGTTTGTAACATAAGATTCATATTCAACCAACTTTGAGAGGTCTTAACATATGGAGAAGACAAAATAATCGTAAAGAAAACTATTTTACCTTAAATGATCGATTGTGAGTAAAATAGTATACAAACCTCGCTGGTCAGTGGTTCATAACCAACGCCTCGCGCTTATACCTTAAGCCCTCGGGGTAGGTAATGAACCACCTCCCAGCTCGGTATGTAATCTACTATAACCAATTCAGAACCTTGCGCGTCTTCATACCTACGGCACGCGAACTACTGACTTCATCATATCCAATGATTCTCCTAATCAAATTTGCAATATCAATCAAATTTAAATTTAAATTGATTTATTCTCAATAAAATTCTCTTTACAACAAGGAACTTTGGAAACATTTGCCTTATTCCGAAATAGCAGAAGATTTCAATCCGTAATAAAATGTCTTCTATTATTAGGTATTTCTACTAAATTAGGCACTAAAATGTTACTCAGCAATTAAACAATAACCAAATTATATCGCGCATATTGAAACCGTCTTTGGACGCGAATGCTCCAAGGCGAATTCTTATTTTGTTATATGGACCACATAGTGGTCACCTCGATAATTACTTCTCCAAGAAACTTCCCACTATATGGTATGAATTAGTTCTCATCTTTTTTTTGACATGGCGTATACTATAGTCATTAATTTTTTTTTCAAGACAATTTCGAGTGTGTGAAAAACTAAGCTGTCCTTTTGACTACCCACACACTAGAATCCAGCCTACTAGCATTTTGATAAAGAGCCTTCAGATCTGCGGAATTTTTCATAAGCTCTTTTTCTGTAATCGAACCGAGATAGAACTGCCCCTGTTTTCTGCGACTTATAACGGATTCAGACTTCCAAAATGCATTACGAAGCAAGGTCCTATCGTATTGAAATGTACGGAATAAGGACCCACAACATTTGCACCGCGATTCACAAATTTATTGTGTGAAATTTCCACCAAAACCACTATCTGGGAAATAATTTAGAATTTGGAGGAAGCAAAATTCTTAAACTTTATCTACTCAAATCCCAACATCTTAAAAACCCAATTTTTTTGAAAAAATCGAAAAATATAAATACAGATTTACAGCTTGTGTTGCAAATACAGGATGTTATCACAATACTCATGTAAACGTAAAATAAAAAACCGGAAAGGAATACAGCGATCCGTACAACATTTACTATAAGAACGAATTTGTTATTTTACGTAAAAATTGGGGTGCAAACACAGGGTAGATTATCACAAAATGCTTAACCGCTGGAGTGTAAGGGGTGGGCTCATGGAACTGTAAAGTAAAAAGCCAAGAATAAATACAGGGATGAGTAATTATGGGATACATGGAGTTTTAATACGTGGTTTACCGAAACATCGCATGTTTTAGTTTAATTTTGGAATTGAACTACAAAATGAATGATGAATGATTTAGCATATGAGAAATCGTCAACTTTATTTTTTATATGGCCCGTAAAAAGTACATACTGGATTGAGTAGCATGTTTTTATTACGAATACATAAATGTACAGCACATACAAAAAAAAAAGAAAGTTGGAAATTGTTGGTTATAACAGGATGGTGCACCCGCGCACAACAGAACAAAAACAACAACAAAAAAAGAATTGATGACGTGCTTGCAATCTAAGGAAAGTTCGAGTATCTTATAGTTTTACTCAAAATTCACTGTTTAATGTGTTATTCTAGGTTGGTGATTAAAATGAATATTAAATACTGATAATAGTTTAACAAAAGCGTCCCGCCCGATACTGATATTTCTTAGAAGACCTATTAAATAGGAAAAATGAACCTAGGATTATGTAAAAGAACCGCTATACCCAGGAGGAAAATATAGGGAATATAATAGGGCTTCTTGCCAGAAATTGCAGGAAGGAAATCTTCGCATGATAGCAAATGAAGTAAAAAAACAGGTTGCGGCTGCAAAACCTAAACGTTTGCTAACATTTTTTATTGCAGCCGATTAAAGTCGTCCTTGCGAATCATTTAAATAAAAATAAATAAAAATGTTTTGAACTGAAAAATGCTACACAACATCGAAAGAGGATTGGAAATCCATGGTTCTCATGTGGTACACTGCCGGAAACTTGCGGTAAAGAATTACAAGTTAAATCCAACCTTAGATAATTTCATTACTTGTCAAGAGACTATTGCACACTCCAAAAGATTTTTGAAATACAAAAAACGCGACAGTTTCCAAAATCTATGTAATAACTTAAACTCATCTACGTTCTCAAAGAAATTATGGAATATCGTGAAAAAATTTAAAAGATGTCCTACCTCTCACCACGTATCGGAGTCATATATCGAAGAATTCGCTGACAATTTAGCCCCGGCGTATGTGCAATCAGAAAAAAACCAGGAAACGTCAAACGTAAACGATCCTTTTTTACAACAACCATTTTCAATTGAAGAACTCATCAAGGCAATCAAATCAGTTAAGAATACAGCACCAGGTTTTGATAATATTACATATCCGCTATTAAAGTGGCTGCCCACCGTGGCGAAGGAATTATTGGTAACTGCATTTAATAGAGTGTACCTGTTTGGTGATAGCGTGCCCACCTTTAAAAAAATCATTGTTGTCCCAATAATTAAGCCCAATAAAAACCCAAAAGATGCAAAATCATATAGGCCTATATCACTTTTGTCGTGTATATTTAAAACATTAGAGCGAATGGTCAAGAATAGGATTGAATGGTGGTTGGAAAGGACGAAAAAGCTACAGTCATTTCAATTTGGATTTAAGCGAGGATTAGGCACCGCTGATGCTTTAACAAAACTAGTTTCCGACATACAAATAAGTTATTCCAAAAAAGAAACAGTAGGAGCGGTTTTTATCGATTTCAAGGACGCTTACGGATGTGTGAAATTAGACATTTTGCAGAAGAAACTCATTAAATTGGAATTCCCGAACCAACTAGCGCAAAACCTGATCGGTTTGTACTCTCATCGAGAGATTTATATAAGAAGTGGCAAAGGTCAATTTATAGGCCCTAGGCCCTAGGCTAGGCCCTAATGCTGTTTAATTTGTATACGCACGACTTCTTGACTGTGCAGAGGATGACAGCATCAGTGTAATTCAATACGCTGATGATTTTATTATTTACACGTCACATAAGAATGTATCTGTGGTCAAGGAGCGTTTAAGTAAAGCCATTCGGAAAGTTAAGCAATGGTTTGGATATGTGTATTGAAAAATCTGCAATCGTATTCTTTTCACGGAAAAGGCGATATAATTTGAACCCTGTGGTTTTAGATAATACACTATTTCAGGTCGTTAAAAGTGTTACATACTTAGGGATCAGATTAGATTACAAACTAAGCTGGACGGAACATATACACATGCTAATTTTGAGTTGGATCCATCGTTCCTCGAAATGGGGGTTGAAATATATTATGTTATCAAAAATCTCTAAACCTTCCCCATATAGTTTTATTCGTTGAAGTTTTTAAAAATAACAGCGACTATAGTTTCGGCGTACTGCCATCATCAGGCGACTAGAAGTCTTATCGTCTTCAACGTTTGTAATTTACCGTTTTCCTGTTAACTTTCACAGTAAGTACTAGCTCTTAATGTTTTCAAATTTGCTATATTGTGATACACTTCTAGTCGCCTGATGATGGCAGTACGCCGAAACTATAGTCGCTGTTATTTTTAAAAACTTCAACGAATAAAACTATATGGGGAAGGTTTAGAGATTTTTGATAACATAATATACACATGCTAACTTAAAAATGTGAGAAATCCCTGAATATTTTAAGATTATTGACTAGAGTGGGATGGGGAATGAATTTTCCAACTGCATTAAAGGTTTATAAAGCACTTACAAGAAGCATAATAGATTATGGTTTGCACTTATATGGAGCAGCATCAAAACCAAATCTAAAAAGAGTCATAGTCATTCAAAATAAAGCCTTAAGGCTATGAAGTCAACTCCTGTAGAAGCATTGTATGTGGAAGCACGTGAACCACCACTCGAGTTTCGAATAAAGTATTTGGCTTTAAAATATGTTACGAAAACAATCTCCTTAAAACTGGAAAATATTTACAACTCGCTACAAGAGCTTATGTCCCACGATTTAACCTCGGCTTTTTGGTATAAAAAGCTCCGCTTTCCGTGGCAAGCCTTTACCTTCACGAATTAAAAATTTCTCTTTGGATACAAGAAATTCCGGACGCTTCCTACCACGATCTTTACGTCGGAAGTCTGCCAACGTACTTCCCTAGTTATATACCTAGGGGATTTTAGATATGATGCGCAACTATTTTATGGGTGGGAGTTGAATGTGCATTTTACGAGCTATCGACTAAATATTTAAAGTTATTTACTCTTGGAAAGGTCAAATCTATATTTACAGCTGAAGCGACTGCAATATTAGAAGCATTAAAATACTTTTATAACCGTAATGTAGCAAAGAACCTGGCCATAATGTCAGATAGTAAGAGTGTCCTGGGCACTATCAATAAAAGGGTCCATTATTTTCAAACCCATCCTTTAATTACAGCTATTAGAGCAGAGGCATTTAACATTATAAAGAAAGGACATACTGTTGCGTTTTACTGGACCAAAGGACATGCAGGTATACAAGCAAACGAACTGGTAGACGAATTGGCTAAACAGGCTGTAGAAGAGGGGATCAGTCTCGAGAATACCACACCAAGAACAGACCTTCTGAATGTTCTCAAAAGTAACATAGTTGAAGACTGGGATATCTATTGGAAGGAGTATCATAAAGAAAGACAAACACAGTATGCTTTAATCCACCCAACGGTTAAGTTTAGACCATGGTATTCTGATAAGTATACCCCAAAAAGATACTTTTCGACAATTGCACGTCTTAAATTTGAGCATGGGAGGTTTCCATCTCCTTTGTATAAGATCGGGGTTTTAGACTCGCCAGAGTGTGATTGTGGATTCGAGACTGGTGATTTGAATCACATATTTTTTAACTGCGAACTGAGAAGGCCCTTCATTGATCAGATGAGTGCACGGTTAACAGAAAGTGGTGTTCATTTTCCCATCAACATCGTTGCTCTACTGAGTTTCCAATTGTAGACGCATTTATGATATAGTAATTGAATACGTAGCTAATACTGGGTTAAATATTTAAGGGTGTGTGCGTGCATGGATTTGTATGATGTATCCTCTGTATTGAACCTGTCTTACCCTCCCCCTCCTTTACAAATTCAAGGTCGCTACCTGTATTGTTAAATTAAAAAAATGCCATGATAGACCTCTTGGCGAGAAGAGTGTGTCCTGTGTAATTCCTATAGAGTAAAAGAATAAATTACTGAAAATGTTGCTAAATGGGCATAGATCCCGAAATAGCAAAAAAAAATCCATGGTTGGTCGTTGTTGAGTTACTCTGCATATGTAACTTTATTGGTCAATCCAATTTTGATATATCATTTTTAATATTAGTATTTTCCCAGTTGTCTAACTTGATGTATCTTCATCTGCCACAGACACTATTTATCCACTTACACATAGTATGGAAAGCCGCCAACCAATCCTTTATTAGAATCCAATGTAAGTGGTATAATTTAGAAGAGGTCATCATTTAACGAATGACATAAATCAATACGTGTACAGATTTCATTAATCAAAAATCTCCAAAGTACTGCAATAGAAAGAGCGTCATACATATCGGTGTAGGTATGTAAACCGTGATATATGCGAACACACGTTTGTAGGATGTTCGATATTATCCAGTGTAATAAATCAATCTCGATCAATTCCCGTACGCAAATTGCGGCGAAGAAATTAAAATACACGCTGGTCAGGTTCAATTACTGGGGAATTAGTTTTTAGGGCTGATATTGGCGCCACTAACATTAATTTATAGTTACATTACCGGATGCGGTTTTTACACATCTTGCTATAAATTCCTGTCATATGGCGAATGTTATTTATGCATAAAAATATGCGAAATGAAAACGCTGATCTGTAAATCAGCGAATTAGTGAATTATAAGTGAGATGGGAAGTTGTGTAATGGATGAGTGCTATTTATTTACATTTTTACAAAACGGACGTTGTAAAAAGTTTCCATTCCAGTTTATTAAGCGTTTTCCGCTTCTCACTCACTAGAATTTAAATTTATTCAGACGAAATACAAATAACTCGTTTGGATTATGAGTTAGCAAAGCAATTACAAATGACTGAAAGAACAGAAATGGCTATCGATTACGTTTCCTACTACCATTCCGAAGTTTGATTTGATTATTTTATACCATAGTACCGCAATGTCTACAATTCATATGATTTCATAGAACTTCAATTGCGGATGCAAATTTCTTACTTAGCATTGCAAAAACAAGAAACAAGAAATAAATTTAAATGTGCAACAAGTTTATTTGTCAAATATAAAAAACATCATCGCTCTAGAAATAATACCCATAACCTGAAAAAATTTCAATTTACTATAATTGGAAATCGTCCCTTAATTTAGAAATTACCCATTCCGTAGTATGGCATCGGCATTCCATACCCATAATTCCAATACTGAGGACGAGGATTTGGCATTGGGTTCGGATTTGGAGAAGGATTGGCCGCAGCAAAAGCAAACAGTGCCAAAACAAACGCAATCTGTAATTTGATAATAACAACTACTTATAGACTATTACAAAATTAAAGTTCACTTACATAGAAAACGGCTTTCATTGTTAAGTAGGTAGTAGTTTTTATGTCGGAAACTGTAATAAAACTTGCGTCTTCATTCCGATTGAACCGTGTTATATACCTATCGATTTATCATTTTCTAATTAGCTTGGCAATTACTAAACGTAGTAAATTATAACTTAATGTTGTTGACGCTTAGACAAATCACGTTCAGGTAGTAATAAAAGGTAATTCCAATTTGATTATAACGTTCTCAAGTAGTAAACTGATCAAATCGAGTTAAAGGTTATGTAAAATTCACAGCATATCAATCTCGAAGCCTTTACACTATCAGGCCTGTTCTGTAATTATTAAAATAAACAGTTCGTTAAAATTAAAAACAGGGTTAAAAACATTAAACAACTTTGTGTGATAGTTCTTTACATAAAAGTCAGAAAAATTCCACATTATTGGCGAGGATATGAAGTACGATGCTCCTTTGTGGGTCTAGTCCCTTAATTTCCGAGTCAAGTAGTGCCATTTTATTGACAGTTTGCGAACCTACGTTTGCTGTATGGAGTAATTTGTTTTTTGTGATTCCCTTGTCATGATTTCACATCTTAATGAATATACAATTACCTTTAGAGAGAAGCAAAGTAGGCTCTATTTCATTAGCGATGCTAATACAAGTTCTTTAATGCTATTAGAGTGTCGCTCTATATTACAGATGGCATAAATAAAATACAACGCTATCAAACTTGAAGCACCTTAATTTAAGCATTTCTCTTAAACAACCTCTTTCGTTCTTGATAGAAGGAGGTGTCTAAAATGAGAATTTCGCTCGGAAAATGATTTAAGAGTTGAGGAAAGTACAAACAAATTGGAATTGCAAAACCGAATACTTTAAGATACAATCTTAAGTTCCATTCCTTGTCTGAGAGATTGTTAAATATGTAGATTTATGTAAATGAATACAAATTGGTAAGGTAACGGCCCAATTTAATTTAGGTACTTTATGAATATACTTAGTACGAGTGTTTTCGGCCCCCAAAACGACGCTACTCACGAAAATTATTAATCAATTCGTCCGTGTAAAGGGCGCGGATCCAGATCGCTTACGCCGATGCATAGAAAACAAAGAACGCAGCGAGCAAGTTTTCAGGACGATTATCGTATGATTACCCACTACCCTTTTATGACACGCGTTTGTATCGATTGGCTCCCGAATCGTATGAACGATGTTAGTTGAGTACGATACTCAAGGGAAATTAGTCGTGGTGGTCGTCTCCGCCACCGGATCTCCGGACTAATGTTAAGATTTACCGCTGCGCCACCGATAGTCTGTGGGGTTCGCTCACGCTTATAATAAGAAACCTATAATCTTTATTAAGAGATTTCCTCGGAGATCATATCGGTCACCGTTTGATACTAAAAATGCCCTAAAGCTAGATTAAACTTCTCCGAAGGCACTCAAAAATTTATTAAACTCCTAAACAAAAAAATATTTGACACATAAACGCTTTATCGAATTAGCTACTTAATTTTCCTTACTTTATCCACATATCGTCAACTTACGTAATCTCATCAACCGCTTTATGGATAAGCCATACAGAAATTTTAATAAGTTTCCTGTACTGGACAAAGTGCTGAAAAAATTACGATATCCACGAAGTAAAATCTCTTAAAACTTATGTTGCTGTTAAACTTTACAATAAGATGCCAGAAGACATAAGAGCTCTAAGTAAATTGCATATTTCTTTTACAACTAAGCATAATAAATGAAGAGAAAAATCAATTGAGCAACGCCTGGTCAATGGTGATTGAAAAAAAACACAATCGTGGTTCTTTTACTATTCAAAACTTTAAATCTTAGCAGAACCAGAAAATTGAGAACTTCATCACATATAATCTTAGTAGTAGGTATTATGTTCTCCTTTTGGGTTAAACTTAAAATGGTATAATCAAAATTTGAAAATATTCGCTTGCTTAAGAGATACGGGGGAAAATCAAAAATTGTCGATTTCGGAATGAACATTTTCTTAGTTACTACAAAACTTCATTTATAATGGCCGTTGAATAACCTGCAGTTTTCGAACAAGTATACGTGGCGTAGTAGGAAAGTTATCGGACCTAGCCTTATGTTTGACACGGAGCACTCTGTATATTTTATTCTAAGAAGAAAGCATGTGAAATTCTGTTTCATACGCACTAAAAGACTCTCTAAAAGACTAAATTCCGTACAGTTTGAAAAAATTAGGTAAGGGGTCAATGAAGTCCAAGACCTTAGCCACACAACCTTGTTCCTTTTAATTTTTCTCCCCGTTGGCCCCATAAACTAACGGCTTTCAACTTCACTTTCAATAGACTCTTCCATGGACTTACCCTCGAAGATTCCAGGGCTATGTTCTAGGTCATAAATATATTGCAATGCAGTTTTGTTTTCGTATAAATGCAAAAAGGTGAATTTTATTTGTTGCCAATTTTTCCAATTCTTCGCGGCTACATATTCTTTTTGAATGAATTAACACTCACAAAATGGCGTTTTATTAATCAACACGGTCATCTGTGATCATTGAACCATTTGCTTCGTTCCTGGCCCACGAATTATAGGAGAGTATGGGTAATAAATTGAAATCCAATGTACGGTTCATTCAGAAACGTTGTATTCCCACAGTACAGAAGATGACATAATGCTTATTATGGGATTTGGAGCATAAGAACCCATTTTTTTTAAAATACCAAGCTTATACTTCAACCTCCAAAATCAAATATTAAGAAGCTATGGTATACCAATACCTCTATAATAATTTTAGTTTCTTAGATTTTTCCAGTTATTTCAGATTGTTTCTTATTATACTCTACGTATTTTTATTGCCTATTCTTAGGACACAACCATATGTATTTTCTCTATTTATTTGTAAACAACTTCAATAACAGTTTGTTTAATTTGTAACCATTATAGGAAAGTTGCCTAATTTTGGATACTGGATTATCTCGAAACCTACTGACAGTTCTCTGTAATTAAGTGGACAAAACTATAGTTTTCCAACAAAAAATTATCCTGTGTAAACGGTATAGTTCAGTTGTGCACCACTAGGCGGTACCTTAAAATCACATGTTTATTTGTGAATCAGAGTTTTTCGTTTCTCCCGTTAAAATCCGTTATAAAAAGGTAAGAATTAAAAGTATTTAAGTGAAATTTGGCATGCATGTACTAGAATATTGTTAAAATGAAAACCAGCATCTGAATTGAACATTCCTGTCAAAGATTTTTTAAATTTTACTCACCAAACATTGAACAGGAGGAAGGTTGCCCAATTTTGGATAGGCAAGGTGTCTTAAAATTGGATATCCAAAAATAGGAATTAAACAATTCAAACCAAACTAAAAAGAATGTTTTCAAAAATAAAAAACTAAAGAAAGTGAAAGAAGAAGTTGATTCCTCAGACTCATCAAAAGATGTTCCTTATGAAGACGACTCAGATATGGATCCCGATCAAGAAAGTGATGCAGAGTATATTTTCTGCACTGCACGTTATTCAGAGGACCAAAACGGAGAAAACTGGATACAGTGTTCCATTTGTTTCAGGTGGTCACATGAAGACTGTGCTGGTAGTGACAAAAGAGCTTACGTCTGCGATCTTTGTTTACAAAAATAGGTTCCCAATATTGGATAGGGTATCCAATTTTGGGATACTTTTTTTTTATTTCAAAAAGTGTCATTTTTTATTTGGGCGTATTTTTTATACCTTTTAAGGGTAAAATAAACGGTTTTGTATGCATCACGTGTTTTTATTAAAGTAATAGCACTTTCTGAGTACAAAAAAATAAATAAAAAAAATTTTTTCCGGTTCAAAAAATTGAATTTAGAAAAAGTATCCAAAATTAGGCCACCTTCCTCTATTTTTTACAAATTTACCACTTTTGATAGAACAGAATATGATCGCTGGCCATCCGTGTACTAATCCGCGGTATTTTCCTGATTTTTGTCCCTCAAGCAAAAGCCTTATCGATACAGAATTAGACCCCATTCTATAATAGTAGGGGAGCTAGCACGAAATCCACTGAACGAGAATGATCAAAATTTTAACCGATGGAGTTCCATTTTGCCCTATCAGAGTATGCTAAAATCGATCGTCTGCCGTCTCAGGTCATACAACTTAAGGCGCTGCGGGTACTTCTTGTGGTACCAATTCTACAAGGTTGTTTTTCGAGAAAATAAGTTATACACCAAATGAAAACGTTGATAATAGCTCTTAAAAAAATATTTAAAAAAATCGCGCACATTTGATAACTCCGTAAAAAACAATTCTTAGTCGGTTTTTCACGAACTTTCTACGGATATAACTAGGTTACCGTTGGATGAATGAAGCTGATTCTTTTTATAGACTAATGATAGGTACAGCCAATGACTATGAGAGTGTTTCTTTTTTAAATTTTTTCTCTAATTATAAGATATCTTATAATGTTAAGATAATAAGATAATCTTGTAATTAGAAAAAAAATGTAAAAACGAAACACCGTTAAGTCATTAGTAGTACCTATCATCAGTCTGTAAAAAAAATCAGCTTCATTCGTCCAACCGTAACCTAGTTATATCCGTAGAAAATTCGTGAAAAACCGACTAAGAATTATTTTTTTACGCAGTTATCAAATGCGCGCGATTTTTTTAAATATTTTTTTAAGAGCTATTATCAACGTTTTCATTTGGTGTATAACTTATTTTTTCGAAAAACAACCTTTCAGAATTGGAAATGGAACACCATCGGTTAAAATTTTGATCATTCTCGTTCAGTGGATTTCGTGTTAGCTCCCCTACTATAACTAAAACTGACATTTTCACATAGAACGCGCTTCCTTTGTATCCTGAAATACTGAAAAGTGCTTTAATCTACTCTTACGACCAAAATGGTGCAGAAAATAAAAGTTACAAATGAAGCACGTTCAAGCTGTATACGTTGCATTCACAAGAAAGTAGCTTGTTAGAAGCTATTGTTTTGCAGAATGGGAACGGGTTATGTAAAACTACGGCTATAAATAAGGACCAAGAACGCCGGTTTCGAAGACTAATTAAACGAAGTTATTACAATGCATTCCAAGAAGAGTCGATAATAATTTTACTCTCGTCCCGTAATCTTTTACCAAACTTGCTGAAAGTAGTTTTCACTTGACAGGTGGAAGTGTGTAGAAGTAAATCCTATTAACGGCATGTGGTTGGCTTTTCGCACCAAAAGCGTATCGGAAAACGGCGCGGTTCGTACGTGACTTCCCTTAAAACTACCCCCGAGACTAGCATCCTAAAATCGGAGTTCATTAAAAAACGAAAGTGTATGTAAATGTTGTAAAAATTAAAGACGGAAGGTTCATAAAGTAATAAAAAGATATTCTTGGCACAGTTTTTCAGGACAACTTTTATGAGATTCCATCAGCGGTAAGAATATGAATGACCTCATGTTGGAGTAAAATATGCCATCAGGAAAATCCCGAAAGGCGACATGAATAAAGTATGTTATTTAAAAGCATAAAAATCTCGACACGTTATTAAATTTTTAAGAACTAAATCCCTATATATTCACGCGGCCATTTTCATATTTGATTTTTTAAAATCTAGGCGTAAGTCGCCGAAAGCTGATTACGGTAAGCTGCTCATTCGTGGCTGGAACACCTGAATGCGTTTAAACTCCAAAAATTAAAGGGGAATTCAAAATTTATACCAGAAATTTGCGGTCACAGTCACAGCATATTCCACCCTTTAAAATCGTTCTTGATGACAAAAACTTGTGGGTAAACAACGTAAAAATTTCTGCGAGTAACAAATTTCTATCTTAAACATTACCTCGAATATGAATAAATTACGTATACGTTTTTGTGGAATTTTTTGTTCGGCCCTCCGTAGCGTGAAGGAAAATGTCGCATGCAAACAAAAAAATGTGACATCGACCCTCATTATTTCTGTTCAATGTTCGTGTCCGAATGTCGGCATAAAACACTGTTGAGTATAACAGCTCTTACAAATTTATGATTGTCTTCAATTGCACAGAGGCAGAGATGAGGATTCTGCACGGAATATACACTTCTGAGAAGTTTTAATAAGTGTTTTCGGTTGGGAAGGAAATAAGCTTTCGTAAGGTAAAAACAGCAGCTGTGGAGTTTCCAGAGGAGGATTCTTCATCTTAATAAACATTTTCAATACTCTTTTTATCGTTTTCGTCTAGGATTAACCGAAATTTTTTATATACCTACTCGGAAACCCAAAATGCGGTATGGAATATACAAGCTGCTGGGCATTTTGTCATAATCATTTATTCTATCTTGCGTAGCTCGTAACAGAGAGTGAAAAAGTTGAGATAGGTATAACTTCGTTATGTACAGGGCCGGACTGGACAGGAGGAATGCAGGGAGATTCGCCGGGGGGGGGGGGGGCTAATTCAATGCTTAATATTGTTATTCATAAAGTAATGGATATTATTACAGTAGAAATTCGATTATTTGGATATTGGTTACACGGATTTTATTTTGAACAGGCATTTAAAGAAAAAGGATTTACGGTGAGATTTAAAGAATTCCTCTACTTTTCAAAACACGAATTTATCAATGTTTCTTTTGTGTTAAAAGTAAATTTCCGACTAATTTTATGGTACGATAAAATATTGCTAGACAGCACCTTTACCTATAATCCTTCCAGGATAATATGTTAATATACGAGTCCAAACGTATAATAATTGGACCAAAACAACTAGTATTACCTTTTTGATCGCCTTTTTGTTTATTTTATAATTTGTGACTGAACATCTCCTGAAGGGCTGGATGGATTTACATCAAATGTTATTTATGTATTTCTGTGCCCCCAGATAGTTTAGATTCACAATTGGACCCAATCGGATTATAGGTTTTTTTTAAAACTTCTTTTTTCGTTGATGTCGCACTGTGCTACTCCTTCACACTGGAACGAGGGCATTGCATAGTACTTCATTTCAGATATTTAGAAAAATAAAATGACGGGTAAGTGAACGCTTAGAGCCCCAAAAAATAAACACTTTGTATACTCAAAGCTTATACAATTTTGTCTACAAACTGGGGAAGAACATTTTATTCACTGAACACAAGTGGATGGATTAGACAGTTAAAATTTTCCCATATAAAATTGCATAGAATGTGATGACGTGATTTTTTGTTATTTCAAAATATCTGAGTTGGAAAAGAGGCATTTAAGGCGGGCGAATTACCATGTAAGATCCCAGTTCATTTAGCCCCCATTTGATTTTTCCAATTATATCCGCAACCAAAAAGGCGCAAACGGTGAGCACAGACGCACAATTTAGCAATACCGAATACCGTCCTGTGAATACTATGCGATTAAAAATGAGTTCCCGAGTCACCTTTGGAATTTTTGTTTACATGGAAACTTCCAAAGGCGACTCGACCGCCACTTATTTTTGATCGCCCGTTATAAAAACGTTTAATTTTTCTAGTAGGGAGCCCACGATGCTAAATGAGGATTTACTCAAGCGTCGACTGATATATTGAACTTTGTAGATTAGATGGTACAAACAAATAAAGTCATATGACGTATATTGTACATCCCTCCCCGGTGGGGGGCGCGTCTACACTTTTTTTAATAATGTACAAAAAAAGTCACAAAAATACCCAAGTGCGTCAGATTGATACTGGACATGTACATATCCCTCGTGTCTCTGATATTGGAGGTATATTAATATCCCGGTTTGCATGGTGGGGGGGGGGGGGGGATTTATTTGAGCGCGTCAGATATGTAGAGCGTTGTATATGACACAACAGCCTAAGATATCAATCAACTGACATGCTTCAACTGCTGAACACTTTGCAGTTTGTAAATTGGCAGATTATATTACTTCTCTTGAATAACTTCTTTCGAAATAAATAAAATTCCAGCACACTCGAGGATGTAGAGATGTTTTTCTTTACAAGTTTGCGATCTTCCCCCTCTCTCACGTCACACCAATATCGTCGGATTATAATGCACACTTTTCAACACGTAATCAACCCACTTTACTTTAATCTGATACGCTCGAGTAAATCCAAAAATACATTGCGTTTGGTTAAGCTTTCGCTTAGCCCACCAAACATCTCCCAAACCAAAAAGGCACAAAACGTGAACACAAATGTACAATTAAGCACAATCTAATTACGCATTACACTCGTCTCAACATACATAAGTTCAATTTTTGAAGGACTGAGGGTTCATTTAGGCCCCCTTTGATTTTTCAAAATAATTTTGAAACCAAAACCGACCGTAGAATTAGTTTTAATAGAAACTTGTTTAATAAAACATGTATTAAAATAATCAATTTTTCTATTTTATTAGGTAGTATTGTTTTATTTGCCAGCATGGTAACAGTTGCCGGAAAAAAACCTTATAGGGGCCCTTCTAAAACTATTTCCCGGTAGGAATTTACAAACCATACTCAAGCATTCACAATTCATTCATTCGTTCATCAATCGATGAGGTCCAGATAACAAGATGCTATCTGTAAAGCTTTTCTATTTTGGGTTTACTTTTAACCTTGGAAAACTAAAATCGATTAATTGGTAATTAACGCACCTAAAACTTAATAAGATTGATTATCTCTCTTCTCTCCTGGCAAGAGAGCTTTTGGCGGCGGTAAAAACAATTTAAATATTCCTACAGGAAAAGTTGCAAAAGTGACACGAGGACATCGGTTTGAATTCAACGCCTCTTCACCTCGCTATCTCCAAAATTGCTCGCTATTTCTTTGGCTTTCTTTGCCATGATACACCAAATTATGCTTTTGGTCAAATTCATAAATTTATCGACAATTTTAATGTACTATTTCCGTTCAAATGCGCTTCAAAAGGATCGCAATGCCACATAGCGTCTCGTGACTGATGAGATAATTACTTGAAAGTTGAAGTTACATAAAAATCAATATAAAGCAAACCGCAACTCGAACCATAGCTAGAAAAAGACAGAAATCTAAATGAATTCCAAAAGAGTTCTATGAATTCCATAAGAATTCCATGAATTGGCATTCATGGAGAGATGGTACACAAGATTTTCCTAGTATTTTCCGTATTGTACATTCAACATTGATTTTCGTTTACGTTCTGAGACCAATGTTATGTCTCAGATACTACTCTTAAGGATGTAGCTATTATTATCTGTTACTGTTTTGATAATGAGTTTCTGTTTCGAAAAAATGAAAGGTGGCAATAATCGTGATGCTCAATCCCCAATGCAATGTTGATTGAATGCTGCTATCAATTGCGGGTCACAGTCTCTTAATTATACTTTTCATCATGTTTCAAAGGGGACTTGCGAGCATTTGATTTCATAAGTAAATTTAAATTTTGTGAGGTTCATTCCGTATATTGGTACGTCACGCAAATTTACGTGTTTGTAAATATCTTAGGGAACAACGGTTTTTTCTCGGATTGTTCGCAAAATACAATTAACAATCGTGCGAAAAACGTTTGTTCCTCTATACAAAACCGGGCACGACATTTAACTGTTAAGTAACGTATCAACACGAATACCGTTTCTTTCCCCCAAAATTATCCACCCCCAAAATCCTACGTTCACCGTACCACACTCGGCATCAAGAAATCTGTAATCAGATTCATCGGAATTTTTCTTGTTTTCAATCTCATTGCGTGCTCGATGCGTTCTGCATAAATTTCGCAACGTACCCGTATATTACGCTATAAGAACGAGGGAAACAATGAAATCGTGACTTGAGGCGGACCGAGATAACGATTAATAAGGATAATTCCTACTCTAAAAGGAAAACCGCAGTTGTGCAATTTTTTTCAACGATACCTATCAATTAAGGGCGACCGAAACCGAATCGCGACAGTTAATTAAAACACGTCACGTATAACACTGGCCCCCACTGAACGTATCGGAGTTTTTATTATTATTATTTTAATCTTGTACACTTTATATCGTGTTGTAAAGTAAATTAAGCCCACGATAATTCTGTCGTTGAGAAATACACGTTCATTTTGCGTTGTTGGGGTTACAAGATGAATATAAATTCAAAAAGTTAACATAATGGGAGGAGGAAGGTTTTATTGTCATCACCCCATTAATTTAAGTCTTGTCTTGTTTTCGTTTTGTTTTTCTTTGTTAATTTGGTAAACTAACGCAACATTTTATGGCTTGGGTCAGAATCTGTTTTTCATTTGAATTTCATTTGAAATCAAAGCAACTACGGAATATTGAGATTCACCGATAACTTGCCAATATGGCGGTTTTAAGGTTTTTATAGTCCTGTTATAAACATCGTCGTTAATATGTTCTTTTTCATTTATTTTCTAAAAAGCGATCGATTTCGGGTTATGAGTTATACCCATCATCAGGCTATGCTAAAATTACAAGACAATGAAGCTGATAGAGAATTATAAATTATTACCGTCAAAGATATGAAAAAGCAGCGTATTCCTGTCTGACTTAACAAGGAGTATTTGACATGTAACAGTAAATTGAATAAAATTCGAAAATTGAAGTTGATGAAGTCTGTAGGTACATCGGGGTATTCTCATCGTGGCTAGGTGTACATCTGCAAAATTTGCAATTTGGGATTGTCGAAAATGGGCCATCCTGTACAAGTACAACCCATTAAAATGCTGGCCATTAAATAATTTATTACACTGGCCAGCCGTATTTTAAGTAAAGATCAAAATATAATTTAAAATCGTAGCAAAAGAGAAGGTATGAAGGACAAACCCTAAGCTGATTCATACAAACCGTTAAGTATTCATGCATTATTGTTTCACTTCCGGTTTTTTTGGATGTGGACAGCAACTTTCTTACTTTAAACAGAGCACTGTATTTTATTGAATTTTCGAAATCTACACGAAAATCTTCGTCGTTTGATATCACATTTCTCCATACCCAGCGAAAGAGGTGTTCAACATTTTTTTCAAATTTTTGACGTTTGATTTCTTTTTAACCTATGACCCCGTTGACTTGCCTTTCAAAATGTCTTCCAAAATCAACAACACTGACTTGATGCCACAGGCGAATGATTTAAATTTTGATTACCCTTCTACACGTTGTATTTAGAAAAAGGTTTTCAGAAAACGTCCTGTATGTAAAAGGGCTATCAAAATTTAAATCATCCTCATGTAGCATCAAGTAAGTATTGTTGATTTTTTGTGACCTTTAGATATCCCTTAAGATTCCCGGAGATCCCTCGAGTGTCTCGGGCATCTCTTGAAATCCTCCAGCTTGAGACCGAAACACCTCACCGAATTCCCCCCGGGACGTTCTATTCGAACTTAAAATCCAGGTGCCCGGCAATTTTTGAAAATTGGAGATGATACAATTTCTGATTTCGCAGAAATCGCTTAAATATTTCTCCAAGAGAACGTCTTGTAGACGTTTTTTTTTCTCAGCACCAAAAATACTGACGAGGTGCGTAGGTTTTTTAATTCTATTGCTTTTCGAAATTGTTTAGTTAGATTTGCTTATTTTATTGAAAAACGTAAAATTGCGTGTTAAAATGTAGGCTCATCTGGTGGTTTGCGATAAGAGGTTTTGTTATATAACGAAGATGAAGATGTTTACGATGTGAGCGTTATTTTCCAGGTAAGTGGGCACGCGTTCTGTTGAAGCTGGCGTTTATCAAGAAGTTTTTGAATGATCTTGAGGAAGGTGATTATTTTATTTTGGAAGTGGTGTCGCTTTTAAATATTTTAATCAACGTAAAAACGAAGTTTGTGCGTGACGGTTGTCACGCTAGTTATTTTATTCAGTCTGTCCGTCAGATTTGATTAATTGAAGACATAGTTTGTCTTTATTATAATTGCGTGCATAATCAAAATATCTAAAGTTATTGAGAAGTCCGTAAAGAGAAAAATCAAGCAGTTAGTGCACCTTGAGGCCTTCTGTTAAGGTTCTTTTGTTATTAAAAGATAAAAGTTTGTACCGTCTGAACAGCAACTGGGAATTTGTTATTTTATTCATTAAATCTCTTGTGTGTTAAAGAAAAATGAAGTTCAGAAGTTGTCAGCGTTTTTGTGTGAAGTTAAGTGCGCCTGTTATCGAAAATCTTTATACGGCCAGATTACTGGGCTCATTGAAAGAAAAAAACTAAGTAATTGAGTTTCTTATTTTATGGGTCGAACGCCTTTGTCCCCTTGTAAGCTTTTTCTCTCATTCAGGAATTTTGTTTTTAATTTTTAATGTCGTGTTTCGGAATAAATTTTTGTCATTGTCAATCAATAATTAATTGTGTGTTTATTTGAACTCACCCGGATATAGTTTCTCATTTCAGATTTTGCTTCTCGTCTTCAAGAATTATTTCAGGTGTAGTAGTTAATCTGACGTTGATCTAAATTGCGCGCTACCCTTACGATTCAAATTCGTCCATAAAAGATTATGTACTAGAAAAGAGTGTATCCTGTATAATTACAGAAGATTTCCTCCCGAATTTGCCAAGGGAGGTGGGCAGTAGGTGTGTGACACTTTTTCTGTTGTATTCCGGTGGTTAATTTCCCGTGCAAGTGGGGGTGGACGAATATACTGGAAGCGTATTTCCCTGAGGCTAATATGGAGAATATTCCAAGGATGGGGTTTCCTGGCGACAAACGTCGAGTGGACCGGTTTTCTTTTGGACGAATATCCCGCACTCAAATTTTCAGAGGCGAATATTTTAAGCAATTTAGTAATGATCTTAAATTTTTGAGAAGGGCACATCAGTAAGTGGAAGTTTGATTGATTAATGTTAAGCAGCCTAGGAATAATGTTACCTTATACATTTTGCAGACAGAAGGAAAATTAGAAATATAATTTCAGTTCACAGAGCAATTTGTTGAGTGCATATCAATATCCAAAGCGAAGTGACTATGAAAAAAACTCCCTTACGTGAAGAGTATAACTTAGTTTGCCTTCGAAATAGGTAAAGAAAGCATGCCCAGGTGTGTCAGGCGTAGGTAATAAAACTTATAAACACATCTGATCCCCGAGTAGTACTATTTCAATCCACTCTAATACAAGATATATATAAAATAATAAGATCCGCAGACGAAATACGTAATTCAATGCTAAAATCAGCTGTGAAGAAACCGATTCTAATAACGCATATAAAGGGGATGATTTAATTCATATTCTCCACATTTTTATTTCCTTTTTGGGACAAGAAAAGACTTTTCGGTATAAAATATGGCGTTTAGGTACAGTTTGGTTATCATACATTATTCGTGTCTATTGGGTTTGGGGCATTTGTAAAAAGGAAAGTTCGAGATCGTTTTCTAACGGTAAAGTACGACGCCTGGGACCACAAAGTAATCTTTCCGCATGTCCTGGATGTAGTAATATATGATACTGCTGGGAACTGCACCAACATGTGATAAAATGGCGCACTAAAAAGTATTAGCGTCTGATTAATAGGCCGAGCAGAAAAAACCTATTTTATTCGTGACGAGAGCATGAATAAATTAAGTTTGAGATGAAAAGTTGCCAATTTATAAGGGAGGGATCTTTAATAGTGGAATACCCTTTACAAATAAATCCTTATCTATTTGACGTTACCATGACTTATTAGTCCCCTAAGTAGTATAACCATTAAGATAAAGACAACTAAACTACTACACAGAAATTCGCGTTCAGAAATCGACATTAGTCATATTTAGCAAGAGGGGAAAGTTGGCGTATCGTTGATGACACCTGACGTTTGTCCTTTATACTCCCAGCTTTAAGTTATTTGTCATAATCCACTGAGGCAAACTTTTCAATTACCCCATAATATATTGCAATTAGTGAAATGCAGTAGGTAATTGTATTGTAAAGCTAATAACGTAACGATTTGAAGTTAAAGTTAGCTGGATTTTATCAAAGGAACTATCTGTTGTTTTGCTAAATAATAAGGATAATAAGGAAACTTACTATAAATATCAATTTTGAACATTTGAGTGTCCATCCCCTTTTAGAAGGAAAGCTCTGCACTTAATCACCAGGGATATGATTAGGCCTTTCGCCCTCATTATGGATTTGTTATAATTTTTGTGACAATAAATTGTGATTTTTGATTGTTTAATAAATATGTGAAGATGCGCTCGCCTTTGGTTAGGACTAACCTGCCTCATTATATAATACATGGGGATAATATTTGCATACAAAGTTGGGTTTCGAGATCCATCACATAACAGTAATCCACTAAGATAAATAGTCAAGAGTCATGAAAAATAATGACATTTGCAAGATAGTGGCAAAATACAATTGTCTTGTATTAACTAAACCTCACTAAATCGCGACCTACCGTGTCAAAAGGAATAATTCTTATTCACATGCCCAGTCAGTTATGAAATTTCTTTATTGGCAACCATGCCCCGGAGGTCTGGGGTTTACCCCTTTTATTTTGACTCAAAAACTAAATAAAAGATTAGGGCAATACAAGAACATATTTAATAAAAATTTTACACCCCCACGTAAAAGAAACAACACCCCATTGTCCTAAATTATACAAACACCTTGTACTAATCTTCAACCTTCCCTTAACAAATGATAAAATCCACCCTGAACTGAAGATATGCTAAGCTAAATGGAAATGCCCCAAATCGATTCCAACATAATTCGTAATTGAAGCGAAATTCGCAATGAAACTTCCAAGTACGTACAAAAAAATTACGTATACGCTATCTATAACAAATAAACAATAAACAAATCAGCTCCTGAAGTACCATCACTGCTTAACTATGCTAACTCATTCACAATTATTGCGTAATTTAGATAATGGCTCTGCCAATCCAAATTTATGATAGCAAGCATCTTTAAAATCAAAAGGAACTAAACAAAAGCAATTAACCTGCACTCTACACAAATTCCTAAAAGAAAACAACAAATAGTGGATAGCAAATTCACATGAAACAATCACATTTTGTGATAATTCGTAAAAAAACACCAGATTTACTTTAAAGATTGAGACATTTCACATACAGGATAGCCCAACCTTATTTAAGGTGCTGAAACCAAAATCACCCTCACCTCAAAAATTTATAGAAATGTTTACGAAGAAAAAATGATTAGGTTAAATATTTGTTTAAATTGTCTTTACATTGTCTTTAAATTGTTTTTAAATTCTTTAAATTGTTTTTTAAATTGTCTTTAAATTGTCTAAATTGTCTTTAGATTGTCTTTAAATTTTTTTAAATCGTCTTTAAACGGTCTGTAAATTGTCTTATTTTAAAGAAACAAACGTAGCTAGATTGATTCCGTTTGTGGTATTAAAAGTTTCAGAAAAAAAGCGACACAGGGTCGCAAGCATCTATGTTTAGAAACAGCTGAGATACACCGCAGTCTCAATCAAAATAGGACACACGGTACATTCAAATTTATTTATTTATTCCTGCTGGAAACCTTAGAAAACCAAAAAAGCTTGACCTGAAACCGAAATCGAAAATTTCGTATAAGTTCCAACCCCTGATATAGAGGTGACGGGATCAAGTATCCAGAAACTTGAACATACTGTTTTGTAATTTCATAGCGGGTCATTAATAAAAACTCATTCCACTGGAATCAGAAATTCTGATTGCAACCAATCAGACCATGATAAAAGCTGGGTTTTGCGCGATCGAAAATAATATGATGGAAGACTTCAAATAAATTCATTGTTATTATAGATATTAATGTAATTTGTACGTCTTATGACTTATGATTAATATAAATTATAATTTTATTAAGAAAAACACAATGAGGGAACAGGAGCCAATAAGAAAACTTGGATCCTATTGCGATGATTTTCAAAATATTTACTTTGCAAATTCGGAAATCAATCCGATTGCTACATGCTTCAGTACAGGTAAAATGGAAAAAGCGTCAATAGTAGAAAACTAGGATCCGTCAAGCAGCAGATCTGCACCACCATTAGGAAACGTAACCAATAGGGCAGAATCGCAAAAGAAACGAAAAGCAAGTGAACTGTTGCAACAGGCAGCAAAGGAAGCAAATCTTTCGTTTTTTTGGGAATGAAAATTTCCGGGGTAGAATCTTCCGCAAGTGAAATTTCACGAGTTGAATCTTCAGGAGGAGAATATTCTTGGAGACAAATTTTCTTAGGAACTAATATTCGGGGTCATGTTTTCCTTTGTAACGTACTGGAGGCAAATTTTCCTAGCACGGATCTTCTAGGAGCAAATACTCCGAAGTGAGCTTTCTTGGGAACTAAAGTTCTGGACACGAGTTTTCTGTGAGGTCAATATTTCGCGTTTCAATCTTACGAAGGCGAATTATCCGAGGAAATTTTCCGGCAGCTAATTCCCGCAGAATGAATCTTCAGGGAGCGAATATTTCGATGGCGAATATTCCTGGGGGCAAATTCCTTTTCTGATCACACTAATTTAGCCTAGGTTTGGCAGCCGGTATCACAAATGACGTTCTGTCTACCAATTCGCATATTATATCGCAAGTAGCGCTGCATATGAACTCTGTTTTATAACGCAATGCCTTGAAACCACCAGAAACGTACCACTTTTCTTTACTACCTGTATTAATACACAATAAATGGTAAAATATGCCCATATATATGCAGAATATTAGTGAAAAATATGCAAACGGTTTTGATGTATATGCAAACATAATGCAAAATTATATATGTTGTATAATTTCTAATAAAAAAGGAATTACGATAAACACTAGCAATAAGATGTTTCTCTAAGTTTTCTGCACGAAATGATTGCCTCCTGTCGCTAAGAATTAATTTATAAGCACTAAGCAGAGAAAATTCTCTCTACATCAACAAAAGTAATAGGTGCATTAGAAATCGACAAACTATTGGGAGCAATTTCCAAACCTTCCACAATATCACCCATTCAACAACCTAGAGAAAGAGAAAGATAAAATAGTTTGGAAATGATGAAATTAAACATCAATTAAATCAATAAATGTTCCTTCCGGATATTGCAGTATGTTTCATGATCGCGTCCGTTATAAAAATACGCAAAAATGTATTAAAATTCAAATTAAAATCGATTAAATCTAACAAAAATTTAAATACATCTTAAAATATGCAAAATATGCAAGTCTATCATGTAAATGCAAAGAATATCAAAATAAGCAAGATACGCAAACATAAATTCGGTTTAATCGCAAATGTTGCAAATCGAAAATATACAAAATCTCATACGAGTACAACCAAAAATAAACGATATGCATTTTGCATATAAGTATTCCCAGCTTTATCTGATCAACAAATTGACTTAAAATAAAAATAAAATAAGTACTTCCAAAAGTCAAGAATATGGTGAAAATATGCAAAAATATATGCATCATATGTGGAGAGATTTCACCTTTTAATGAATTGCACTCTCCAAAATACATGCAATCTTAGGCAGCGTTAAACAACGTTGCATTACAATCGGATAAATCATTGAATAAACTGTTGTACACTGTGAAATAGAAGTAATTAAGTAAGAATTTGCAGGCTTCTTCTGATGGTGAAAGTTGAAATTCATATCAACCAATCCAGAAGCATTTGAAAAAATCAAGCCTATGAATTCAACATAAATATAAGAAGGAAATCCGTTCTATGGAACCATTACTTTAGGTTCTTCACCTTAACACTGACAAAAATCATTGTAGGTATGTCTACTGATATATTGTAGCTGAAGAGGCATGTTAAGACCATATCAAATACCAAGTGATGATGAAATTAGTATGTGCGGACTATGTTTCCATAAATTCACTTCTCTACTATAATTGAACTTATATCTCGATCTCGACACTGGGTTCGTTGTAATTACAGATGTAAAATTGGTTCTTTAATGGTAGAAAAGCTCCCTTTAACGAGTACTGGGAAAACCATAAAGAAAAGTCTCACATAAGCAACGCCTGCTCGATAAACACAGCACTTCGACTAACGTAAAACGTGAAACACGCTTCCGCTTAACCTTGAACAAGAACTTTACAACCGACAAGACTGACTGTCTTGCAATGAATACGATCAAATACGGCTTTTAGCTATAACGTAAGCAAAGAGTTTGTTAATATTGATGGAAAGGTGCCAGATGTCAGATAATTTGACATAGATTATGTGAGAACAAAAAATACATTGGAAAATTGTACGTCAAAATCAAAGAGATGCTATTCCGGAAGCAGCAAAGAAGATTAAAGATAACCCTAAGTTTGGCTTCCATATCACTTCACGTAGAATTACCAATTACCGTGGTAAAAAGGAAAATTGGTACCCCCAAATGATACCATTTATTAAATTTAGCCAGTTGGCCCATATATTTATTTTACTTTATTTTGCGTTCCTCCGTACTGTATACGTCAGGTCATAGCCCTACCTTTAACTCCAAATTTAAGCGAGATCTCGTTATTTTTTGGAGGCAATGGCCATTCCGGTGGCCATTTTTAAATGTTGTAGTGTCTCAGCTACAACTCACACCTCCAACCATAGTGTAAAAAATGTACACTATGCTCCTACTAAATCAGCACCGGAAGAAATAGTGGTTGAACACGTGAAATGTTTATTGAAAGAGAGCCTTGGCCAACTCATCAGGCGAGATGGAACAATTTCTTCTCCGTATGAAATTTACAATAGGAAAATAGCACTAATAGCTGTGGTTGAAGGTACTTAAATTTATACCGTTGAAAGTATAGTAAATAAAAGTTTCAGATACTGAGAAATATGCTTGTTTGTGACAGGTTAAAAACCGCTTTGATTTACTTTGAAGTGAAAAACTGTATTTTCTACACTTCCTTACATTTTAAAAGAATTAATTGCTCGGTAAACTGGTAGAAATATATTTACAGTAAATTTACGAAGATATACAGACGAAACTTCTTCGTGCTTACTTTTTTTAGATTCTAAATTCAAAAGGTATTTCCCTTATGTATAAATTATATTTGAAGTGAGTCGAGTCCCAGTCTACAGGCCCTTTTACTTTGAAATTTATGATAAAAATAATATCCTCTTCTATACGCTGGAAGAATATTTTTTCCACATTATAAGTCCTCTCATGAGGAAAGCTAGTTATTCTCGAATTTGAAAGAATGTATTACCTCAATACCTTTTCGTATACGTTTCTAAAATTACTCGGCGATCGTGTAATCGATTGCGGGAAACAAGCGGGATTATGTTATGAACAGTTTGTACGGGAGAATCGTCTAAATGTCCCCAAACTTTGTTTAAAGGGTGCAAACGCGTTTGTATGCGCAATACATACAGGTGCGGCCGGAAATAAAACGACAACTTCTATCAAGATCCCAAATTCGTGATAGGAATTTCGCCTACGAGAAATTCTCCCTGTGGTAAAATATCCGACGATTGGCAAACGTAACACTTCTTTAATGCGAGATCTTAGGGTTTATTGTTAACGGACTACGAAAGCGAATTTAGTATGCGTTTTCCACACAGCAGAAACACATCAAGTAACCCACCCAGACAGGAACGTGTGACAGTTAAATTATAGGAAGGACTCTTGACACGAAATTGTTTCGGTATATGTATACAATTTCAAGCTTAGGACAAATTGTCACGGGGAGAAAAAGGCGTCACGTTCCCTACCGCACAAATAGAGAAAGTAGTCTCTTATCTGAATCCGAAAAATGTCGGATGTATCATTTCACGGGTGCTGCGCAATTTTCATTCGATCAAAATGAACTCGGGCTTTTCGCCTTACGATTTTTCTTACCGACGTTCTGTTTCAGAACGGTGCGAATCATCCGATGTTTGTCATTTTTCAGACGCCATCCATCTTTGCCGACATATTTGTCTAAAACCGTTTTTCTACCAGTCACTCTGTCTTAACAATGCGTTCCTTCTTCTTTCCCTTTTTTCATCACATTTCGCGTGCTTGTTGCATTATGAATTCCTCGCTTCTTGGATTAGATCTGCTCTTATGAGTAGCGAAACGATGATAACAAGAGCAAGTACGGGGTACGAATGGAATTTTCAAGATAAGTGGAACTCTCGAGAAAGTTAATAAGCGAATAAGCAGATCATTAAAGTTTTTGTGTTTCTTGTTCCGTTTTCTAATCGATTGTTACCAAACGGATGCTAATATAATACAGTTTGATTGTGAAATACATCTCTTACCTCACTGTACACAGAAGATGTTTTCCTTCTAAGGAAAAATGCTCCTTTCACCTTATTTGTTCCTAAAGTTCTCGATTTCTATATGGTGCAGCGTTTCTTGCCGCATAAACCCAGTTCCGATTAATTCAAACTTACGTAAAGCCTTAATAAATGGGTTTCGGATTGCGATATAGCTAAAAGAAAGATATATAATTAAATTAAAGCATTAAAGCACTGCGCCACATGAGCCGAAACATCTACCTATCTTTTTCGACTTTTTTCCAACCTGTCGACTACTCCTATGACTTCTAAAAGTCCGGAATTATGATCTTTTCTTCAAATCTTCTTAAACAACTCTTTAGGACCTACATTCGAGCCTCTCGGGCTCTTACAAATATTTCCAGACGTCCTAGTAAAATTTGTTTGAAAATGGACTCGATCGCGGGTGAATTTATTTACAAGAAACTAAATTGTCGTTTCAGACCGTTGTAATATTAC
Source organism: Photinus pyralis (assembly GCF_008802855.1). Classification (NCBI taxonomy): domain Eukaryota; kingdom Metazoa; phylum Arthropoda; class Insecta; order Coleoptera; family Lampyridae; genus Photinus; species Photinus pyralis. Next base: position 45,166,069 of record NW_022170403.1, read on the forward strand.
TAATCAGGTATAAGTTTAATGTATTTTTCCATAATAGTACGTCGGGTACATGGCTAGAATGGGGAAAATACTGCACTTTTTGATTGGAATATGCCACATTCTGTGGTTAATACTACAAGGCAACTTTTGAGATAGGGAGCCACTCGAAAATCCGTGCAGGAAACCAAAATGGTGGCCGTCAAAATGGCGCCATTAGCCGCAATATATTTTTTTGTATCTCTGCTCCTAATAGTCCGATTTTAATTTTCTTTTTTTTTTATTGAAAGCTCTTGTGACGAGGAAACTTTTTTGCTATATAACATTTATCTCTAAAACTTAAGGATTTAGCACAATTTTAAAAAAGTGTTTTTTTTACGAATTTGAATCACAAGTAAGCTCTTAATTGTACAATAACCCGGTCTTTTCGACAAAAAAAGTCATCGTTTAGAAATTCAATCGATACAACCCCAAAACTCCTTGTATCTACCCTGCAAGTTCGGAAAATTTCAATCCGCCATGTCTTAAAAAATACGCAATATTTGTTTCATCAGGCACGAGATCAAGCATTATGAAAATTTAAAGGAAAAGCCTCGTCAATTTTTTTCTCTGAAAAACAGAAAATAACTCTGCTTTTAAAGTAATTAAAGAAATACTCAGTATATCAACTTTAACTCTTACTCTCGCTCTTACTTATCCTATTTATTTAACTAGTTGGTTTAAGCTACGACGAATGTGAAATTTGGAGTGCTTATTTATCAGATCATGGGTTTTTTCGAGGGTTTTCTCTCGGGTTTTCTTTAAGAATATTAACGGAATATTATGATTTCCAAGTTTTAGATACCTATTCATATAAGTTGAATCATTTTTATTATACAGGGAATCCACCTTCTGTAAGCGGACGATAGAGCCTCAATGGTTGAGATTAATGGTAACGGTTTGTTGGTACGAGAAGCCTGAGGGGAAGCCTAAAACGTATTTTTAGGTATATAGGGTGTTCTTGAGGGCAGCCTATACATTTTGATATTTTTTATAGGTATCCCCGGGTATCCCTTAACAAAAGAATTATTTTTGTAGGTCATATCGGTTTTTTTTCGTAATGCTAACCGCGAGGCTAACCGTTTTCCGGATATGCTTTTTATACAGGGTGAAATTTTACTTCAAAACATTTTTTAAAGAAGCTTTTTATGACATCCATAATTATAAACAGTTTGCTACCAATCCACGTACATTCAATTTGTGGTCAGTAGCATACGTCTGCACAGTCAAAGGGGGCTTACTGTTTTTAAATAGCAACCACTATTTTCTTGACGTAGTGAATTATTTGTCGATACAAATTGATACAATAAAACTCGTTTTTCAAATAATTGAATTTTAATATTTCTTTAGCTAATCGACTTCGAATCGTATAGACCGATTCATCATCAGACCTTAAGAGTAAGTTGTGCTGAATAATATAAAATCTTACATATTAACATTTGACGTGGACAAGTTACACATAAAAATTGGGTTGAGCTTACTTGTGATTCAAATTCGTAAAAAAAACACTTTTTAAAAATTGTGCTAAATCCTTCAGTTTTAGAGATAAATGTTATATATCAAAAAAGTTTCCTCGTCACAAGAGCTTTCAATAAAAAAAAAGAAAATTAAAATCGGACTATTAGGAGCAGAGATACAAAGAAATATATTGTGGCTAATGGCGCCATTTTGACGGCCACCACATTTTGGTTTCCTGCACGGATTTTCGAGTGGCTCCCTATCTCAAAAGTTGCCTTTTGGTAGTAACTATTACCACAGAAAGTGGCATATTTCAATCAAAAAGTGCAGTTTTTTTTGCGTACCCAAGTACTAAAAATCAGTTTACCGATTTGAATCGCGAGGGCCAATTTGACTTTCAGCCCCCCGCTTTTTTAAGGTACAAATTCCACAACTTAATGACTCCTAGCCCCCACGTTTTTTACAAATAGGTATACGCGACAATTTAAGCCATGTATAAAATATCGCATAAGCCGCAGTGCAATTGTCACTTTGACAGCGGCAAAAGTTACCGGCAACTTTTCCAGCGATTAATACACTCCATTAATATACCAATAACCAATCAGGTGATTTATTATCTAATTAAAAGTTAGGTATCTTTTTATCACCGATAAAAATGCGTGTAGGAATGCGTAAAATATATACTGGTTGTAAAATTTACTGTATTTTTTTAATCTCCCTAAAATACACTCGATCTTGGTTTTAAATTGGGATAATTTTATTTTTAATTCACTCAAAGTTTGTTGCTTCCTGGAAAAAATATCTCTTGATCAAAAGCACATGATAAAAATGCTCCTCTAGTTTTTTTCGTTGCAACAAAATAACTTTCGTGAAAAAATAAAATTATCCGATTAAAAATCAAGCCCTTGTGTATTTACCTCCGATTAATACGGACCTAAAGCATGCTGAATAATACAAATCCTGACATATTAACATTTGACGTGGACAAGTTACACATAAAAATCGGGTTGAGCTTACTTGTGATTCAAATTCGTAAAAAAAAACACTTTTTTTTAAAATTGTGCTAAATCCTTTTTTAGAGATAAATGTTATATAGCAAAATAGTTTCCTCGTCACAAGAGCTTTCAATAAAAAAAAAAGAAAATTAAAATCGGACTATTAGGAGCAGAGATTACAAAAAAATATATTGCGGCTAATGGCGCCATTTTGACGGCCACCATTTTGGTTTCCTGCACGGATTTTCGAGTGGCCCCCTGTCTCAAAAGCTGCCTTTTGGTATTAACTATTACCACAGAAAGTGGCATATTCCAATCAAAAAGTGCAGTTTTTTTTGGTGTACTCGACGTACTATAATGATAGTTTCGTTCATGTTCATAATAAAGCTGGTCCAAATCTAGCATTTTAATTATTGCATGTTATTATATTTTACCCCAAAGTTTTATGTTTAGTTAGGGCGACTTTTATATAAATCTATTGCAGTTTTCTGTGTTGCAAAGTAAGAGGACGTCGCAATAATTAATTCCTCGCAGGGATTTCAGCTTCCCTCAGCAAAGTTCTTCAGATAAAAGTTGCCACTAATCCCACATTTTACGAGATATCACGCGATTCTGCAAAAAGTGTCACTCAATGATGAAATTAAACGCTTCACTAAAAGACTTTCTGATGGAATAAAACTTTCCAACCAACTATAAATCAACTTTGGCAGAAAATTGTGAAGGTGTCAAAGTGAAGATTCATTCTTAATAACCTGAAGAAAAATATCGCCATCATCGTAGAGTATTAATGAAACCCGCTCATCATTGCCAACAAGTTCGCCCAAACACTATTTAATTATATACGCCATTCCATTCTTGGTTAGAAGTAAAATATTCAGCAGCAGAAGTTTAACAACCATTATTAAAAGAACCAGTTCCATTATGATGTATTAAATTATGTAAACTAATCTGTACTCCGCTTTGAAATTCAAGCTTTGAAACGGGTTTAATAAAATCGTGAAGGGTGGATTAATAATTGAATCTCTATTTTGTCAACCCATAGCGGTATCAAGGGTAACCAAGAATTAGTTATCTATTAACTTTGAAATATTTAGAACTAAGCCGGGCGCCTCTTTCTGTTCTGTTTCGTCGTACGCCTTGTATCCAAGGCTTAAGAGAAATGTAAGTTTATCTTTGAAGATAAATTTTATCGGAATTACATTTGACAATATGAGAAAAAGGCATTGGGTGTTCGATATCCAGTTGAATAGTAGCTTTGATATAGTAGTTCAATATTTTTTGTTGGTGCAATTTTGAGGAAAACCGGGCGAATTCTCTCAAACGAATAAAAGGTTAAACGAGCTTTTAACTGAGGATTTGTAAATCACATACGGAAATTGAACGGGATCTAATATAGCTCGGCTATATATCGATTTCGGTAATTGTGCTATATTCACTTTTGTACTTTTTTGCAGGAAACCCTTTTTTTCAATAAGCCCGGTGCGGTAGTGCGCGAAACGTGGTATATTTTGGAAAATTGACGGTGGAAGCGGATTGATAAATGTTTAGAATGGTGGTTTGCAATTGAAATAGAACAGAGAGAGAGCCGTCGAGGTGTTAGCGAACTTCTGGGATATTCGCAACCCTAGTTGGCGACAATCAATACGGTTGCTGCGTTGGCAGAACACGCACCACCGCTACTTCTTTGTCGCTCACTACTGTACTGATTCCCTAGAGAATTCAGATCTCAAATCCGCGCGATATATACGTATAAAACGGAGTGAGAAAATTAACACCTCTCCTAAAGGAACACCTGTCGTTCCTCAGATAGCGGGAGGGGTTCCTTTTTATAAGCGCAACTGAGTATGGAGGGCTTAAAAATCGTTATACGTCATAAGTTAGCAGCTCAATTTAGGGGGTTGCATTATAAAAGATAATGCTAAACATAAAATGAAATGCAGGGATTAAGATTTCATTATACTACAATGTACTGATAAAATGCTAATGCAACAAGACTCGTTAAAACACAACGACTTTTAATTAAAGATTACCGTCACTTACTTCACGCCTTAAGGCATTAAAATGGATAATAACCCCAATTCGAACCTGAAAAATCTGAAAAAGCAACAAAATACTGAAATCGATTCACTAACTGTGATTAAGGAAACGAGAATAATGAAATATCAAGTTTTTCCAAAAATACACTTCAATCATTAGGCACGATTACACCTACCCTTCCATTCCGACGATTTATTAACGAGCTCCCAGCGAGTTTATAATTTTGTTGTGTCTGTCCGTCCGTCCGTCCGTCCGTCCGTCCGTCCGTTAGCACGATAACTCATAAACGGATGGACCGATTACGATGAAATTTTGCATGTGGATTCTTTATCAAATTTGTAGATCGGAGTTTGTGAATTGGCAATGTAGCCCAAAAAATAAAGTAGGCCCTTTTGACAACTCCGTTAGTTATGAACCGAATTGCATGAAATTCAATATGCGCATAGCTTTAGCCATATAAAACACAATTCCAAAAGTTGAACCTAATCCATCAGCATTCACAGTGCCCTTTGCGCATCTCGACCATTTACAGACCGAATTGCAAACTTTCTTATTTATGAAGGTATTTAAATGAAATTTGATACATAGCCACTTGGAATAAAAGCAAATTTAACGCCAATTTCAAAATTTGGTTTTGCGCATGCGCACTGCCAACTTTCTTATTTATGGAGGGATTTAAATAAAATTTGATACATTGGCACTTGGAATAAAACCAAATTTTACGCCACTTTCAAAATTTCGTTTTGCGCATGCGCAGTGCCAACTTTCTGATTTATATGAGGATTTAAATGAAATTTGGTACATAACCACTTGGAATAAAAGCAAATTTAACGCCAGTTTCAAAATTTGGTTTTGCGCATGCGCAGCTTATTTATGGAGGAATTCAAATGAAATTTCATACATATACACTTTAAATAAAAGCAAAACTAACATCAGGTTTAAAATTTGGTTTTGCACATGCTATAGGCATACCCAGGAGCTCGTTTGCTATATTTGCGTAATTTATTAAAATGTTCAAATGGTATGTGGGAACAAGAAGACCTCAAGAAATACAAGGTGCTAATTTTTTCACTTACGTTTTTCTTGCTATGAAGCTTAATGTCGTTTAGCAGACTGCAGAAGAACAAGGTGGGATTATTACCATTATTATAAAGAGATTGGGTTTTTAATCTGCAAATGTTCGAATAACTTTCTAAAAAGTGGTAAGATGGTAAGAAACAGTGTTCGGTTATCGGTCGATCCATGTGAATTTAAACTTATGGAGAACAGCGAAAAATGAGGAAGAGGTTAATGGAAATTGGTTCTTTCTTCTTAATCAGACGTAAATCACTGTCACTTTCTTAAGGCTCTGCTGCAGTCAAAATTATTATTCAAATTTTCGAAAAAAACAAGTCGCATACGATTTCGAGACAATAAGTGATACTGGAAAAAATAAGTAAAAAAATCGAAGTAGTTTCATTCGGCCTTAAAAAAATATTGTATGCTAAAGTAACCAAATCGTTCTTAGCGCATAACTTTGGATCCAGTAAAGATATCGGGGTCAAAATTTTGGAATAGACTTTACTTAACTAACCACATGCCTCTGTGTCTCCAATTTTATAAAATTTTATCTGCTTTTCTAAAAATTGCTTTGCAAACTTTCGTGTAATTACAGAATTTAATACCACACAGTAGTAAAGTGAAAATCGAAACTCGAAGGCATAGGCAATTGTAGAGTGAATGTTGGACAATTTTTCCTTTTATTAGATTTTTATAAACAAAGGAGATCTGAGCAAATTAATAAAATCAACATGCCCCTCAAGAAAACGCACCACCACCAGTGTTGATAAAAGTATTCAATACAGCCAATCGGGGAATTTTAGCGATAATTTATACCAACACCATTTTATATTTTTCATTAAAATTATATATGTATTCGTAAACAGCATCAAATAGTTACCTACTCTTAAAATTGTAAATAGACGCAATGTCAATTTCTAAAGATGTTTTTTTTTATTTATATCTACCTACCTCACATTATCAATAGATAATGCGGTGTGATTAATTATGAATATACATATGGCACAGATTTAATCCAACACAAATAAATAATCACTTATAGAACAAATCTTTTCCTTATATGTAGTAATTCAACACTGTTGGCTGTAATGTAATCTAACAATTTACAATTGTTGATTAGGCACGTTGTTATAAAACTACGAGCCGCCTTTTTTAGTGCATTTTCGTAAAAACACAAAAATGTCTGGCCACTTTGTTCGCCGGTCTGTCCGCCCGCCCGTCTGTGTATCTGTCCTTACGGCTGTATCGCTACTATATGCTTAATCTTAAATTCTACTTTTTTCGATATTTGGGTCGGTATGGTGTCGAGACTTGCACCAAGGAAGGAATTTTTCTACGTTTAGGTATTACTAAAAAGTTATAATAAACAATCAATTTTTTTCCTGTAGATACCATAATTTTACACTTTTGCCATTTATTGTATAGGTACATATAAATTCCATATTCTCAGGCTAGAAAATGCTCAAAAAATGAAACTGAAATGACGTGTCAAAGAATAGGCTGTGCCTGCGCAATGCTAACTTTCTTATTTGTGGACGGATTTTTATGGAATTTTAAAAGAAGGACGGAATGAATATGAACTAAATCCACCTCAAAAAATAAATTTTATTGTAGATACATACTTACTACACAGGCTAAAAACACACACAACAATAAATTGTTGTGCCTGTCCAGACCCACATTCGATATTTGTGAACCAATTCTTCTGAAATCTTAGGGTAGTACTTCTTCTTATAAAATAAAATTCAAGTAGCACCCCAAAAAAGGATTGTGCATGTGCCGCATTTTTACGAAATTTTAACAGAAGATGGTACTTATATAACTAATTTGAGCGTAGGTAAATATAAAGATAATAGAATGCATGCGCAAATTCAACTTTTTTATTTAGGGACCAATTTTTCTGCAATTTTAACAGAAGATGCTTCTTGTAAAAGAAAATTGAAAACGTGTGTCCGAAAATGAATTGCGCGTAGGTACGCAGAGCCAAGATGTTGCGCATTTCCACAAAAATTTAAAATATGCTACTGTGGCCACTTTGTGCGCCCCTTTCTCTACCTATATGCCATTTTCTAAAAGAATCTGATTTTCACTTATCATAATTTGACACTTCTGTTGTTTATTTTGACAAATTTTATAGGTACTATTGTTGCATTTAGTTTTTGAACATCCGTATTTTTGGACGGAGTTTTTTAAGAGAGAAAGAATAAAGGCATGAAATAGACACCAAAAAATACATTGTATCTAAATAGGCCGACTAAAAACGCGCAAAAAATTATTGCGCACGCGCAAAAAAATTATTGCGCATGCGCAAACCTACAATTATGTACGTGTGTGAACTACTTCTTCTGAAATTTCGCGTAAGATGCTTCTTATAAAATCAAATTGAAAACCGTGTGAAAAAAAGGGATTGCGCAGTGCTATCTCATTTGTAGCCGATTTTTTCCGAAATTAAAAGAAAGGTACTTCTTATAGTTATAGATGGAAAACGAGGATACCTACTTGCCAAAAAAATGGATTGCTCACGCTTAGATCTAATTTTCATTATCTATACTTGTAGACGACGACTTTTTCTTTCTGACATTTTTGACCTGTGAATACCAGGGCGCCACTTTCTGGGGGTGGCAAGATGTGCGAAATTATATATTTTTTTATTATTTGCAATTTAGATTGGGCTTGTAATTTTTGTAGTATAGGACATTCCTCTCCTTTGTGGTTCTTGGTGCATTTTGTTTCAAAATGTGGGCGGATTTTCCCGAAATTAAAAACCAATTAGGATGGTGGGTAACAATTTCTTTCGCAAAAAAGACTGCTAACGTGGAAATGCGCCTTTTATAAATCGTTTTTTTACTTTTGAATGTTGATATTATACTTGCGCACTGTTATTACATAAAATTCAAATACATATCAAGAAACTTGCATCACGCAACGAATACCTTCTTTAGTGACTGAATATGCAATCATTTATTGTTTTATATCGGTTACTTCTTGTGTAGGTACTTAGTTGTCTTTTAATTTTGGTGGTTTGTAAAAAATGGTAAAAAGTTGTAAGTGTCCATTCCAATAAATCGGGTTTGATGAGAAATTTAAACGTAAAAAGATAAGATAAGGAGCTTTATATCATCATATGTTCTAACAAGTATCATTTAAAAAACCTTTTTGTTCAGGTATGGGCAGTTTTGGAGCTACAACTTTTTGATCTGGTCTCCTACGTGCCTGAAAAACGATAACAACCTTTCTTTTATCCTCAGGAACATAACCAATTTTCAAAGAGGCCGGACGTTTCTAAACAAAGTTATCGCGCACACGGACAGACGAACAGACAGGCAGCAATATAAAATTAAAAATTATAAACGATCGCGAGGATAGTTAATCTAACACGACGACGGAATGTAAAATTGCCGAGATTAGCAAGATATCATTTATGGGGAAAAATTGGTTTATTTTCAGATGAATAGCAAATTTTGTCTTAATTTATGCAAATCCAATAAATACACATGCTTTTTTCGCTTCTTTAATATTTGTGCATTACGCAATACACATCCAATAATTAATTTCCTTCAAGTAATGTAAGAATTTACATACATATAAAATATAAGTGTGGCCAAACTAAAAGATAACTAAGGAAATATTCTTTATTTCGAATAGAATACGAGGAGATAAGTAGCAGAGAATTGTAACGTTGAAATATCTGTGCAGTAAAATATCTGCCTTTGAGAGTGGGACAAATGGGTGGAGCTATAATTATTCGTATGTATATTTTAGAAGTAGCGACATCTGAGCGGACTTACTTGTCATAACTGGCGGTCTTCTATACGACTGCACCCAATGTAAATTTCTGTAAGAGCGCCCGCCATAAAAACGTGTTGTTTTTCGCCAAAAAATTTTTTAAGAACTATTTTATAAATTTAGACCTTTATCTACAAAATGTTCGGACTATTTTTTTTTTAAGTTTATAGCAACTGAATATCGATTGTTTAGATTCCCATCGAGATTCCCGGGGGTTGAGAAGGGTCGAAAGTGGCGTTTTGCATTTTGTGGCAAAACTGTTCAATTTAAGAGTGATAGAGAATAAAAAAATGAATAATTTTTGTATCCTGCACTAGTTTCACATAACCTCAAATTTTCCGAGAAAAAGGAGGTTTGAAATTTGGAGGAAACATAGCTTGTTGTATGATAAAATAGGAGGCCCGTAAAGCTGAACCGTTTCTAAGATTTCACGATTTTCGAAAAAAAACCCTCTTTTTCAAGGGGCTGAATGTTTTTTCATCGTACAAAACTGCTCCATCAAGTATCAAAATTTCGTAAAGGCTTATATGTTAATAATCAAAAATAATAAATATTATTCCAATAGAAAAATTTCGAGAAAATCGCCAAAAGCTCGGAAAACAGTTTTAAGATAAGTATACAATGTTTTTGACACTTGCAACTAAATTAACGTATTGGCTCCGCGATAATAAAGATTTTTCGAAATATGTCTTCTTTCTTCTCTTTAATGGTGCTAAAATATTTTCTTTTGTTTTCTTGTGCTCAACCGCTTCAATTAAAACATCTTTATTATGTCTGTTTCCTGCATTTTACGGGAATAAAAGCAATTCGAAGTAAAATAGAATTCTTTTGCTTCCTGAACAATTTGTTTTTGTTCACTGGATCTTCTTCCTGCCTGTTTTACAGCAGATGCGATGTTTTATATCTCAAATTATATCTTGCCGATACAACTTACTTTTCTATTGCAGATTTTTCGGGTTTTTCAACAGACCAGCGCAATTATTGCTTCAGCTGTAAAATAGGCAGGAAGAAGAAGTTGTTCAGGAAGCAAAGGAATTCAATTTTACTTCGAATTATGATTTTTTTGCAGTAAAAATTCAGAAAAAAGCAATAATAAAGATGTTTTAAGTAAAATAATCGTTGTGAGAAAATTACTTACACTTTCCCCAATAGATTCTTTAATAATAAATTAAATTTAAGTTTATGCTACATGTTTCGACATCTCCATGTCATCTCCGGGCAACTAAAATACTAGATTACAATCAAGAAATAAAAATATTACAAAATACTTACAAAAACAAGTTATAACAAAGTGGTTAAATCGTGAAGTTTTGCCTAGGACATTGAAATAAAAGTTAGGCTTAAGTTAAAGTTGAACTGGTAACGTCATGTTTAAATATCACTAAAAATAAGAAAGCGCTTAATTAACAAGCAAATTGTTTGACTTACAAATTATTGAAGGTGAAGGTTCCAAGAAGGCCCGGTATAACAAGGCAGAGGCTACGACGGAAATTCCGCCGAAACATAAAATTGCAATGTCCTAGTCAAAATTTCACGATTTAACCACTTAATTATAACTTGTTCTTGTAAGTATCTTGTAATATTATTATTGCTTGATTGTAATGTAGTATTTTAGTCGCCTGAAGATGACATGGAGATGTCGAAACATTTTCCACACCACGCAGCTCTGTACGATATTTTTCATCCTCTTGAAAAATAGGCTTTTTCTAATATCGTGAATATCTCGAAAACAGCTAAACTTTAGGAGGCCCAAAAAATTTGCTTTTTTTAATCTTTCGGAAAAATACAAATAGAAAATTAAAAAACGTTTTTCGGTTTTTCTCGAAAAATTTGAGCTTCAATGGAAATAGTGCAGATGCAAAAGTTATTCATTTTTTTTATTCTCGATGACTTTTAAATTGAACATTTTCGCCTAAAATTAATAGTTTTGTCACAAATTGCAAAAGACCACTTTCCACTCCTTTCAACCTCCGGGATTTCGTTCGCGGAAAAATTCAGCTGTTTTAATTATTTTTCCCCAATTTCTAATCATTTCACCTCCATGAAAAAGCCGATTTGAACCGGTAACTAATTTTAAAGCTATTTTTGGTCAAAAAATATACCAGCGTGGTGTATAATGCGTTCATAGAGTAAAAGATAGTTTCTATGCATACTACTACAGGGAGATCAATAATCCTATGCTGAGCCGCTCTTATAAAACATCACATTAGCAATCATTTGCCGCAACCAGGTATGTGTGCACCATTACCAAACATAACCTATAATTCTTATTACTTTCACCCTTTTCAAAACGGCCTTTTTCAAGACTACCAGTTCCTTTCAAATATTTACAAGGTACATACTAGGTAGGTACTTATAAATTATAAAATGTAACAGGAAATACGTATACTCCGACATGCCTTTTACTTTAGAAGAGAATAAGGTGCGGTTATGCAGTCCTGTTTCCGTAAAAGACGAAAATGGAGTTTGGAAGTACCCGATACGTTTCTGTATGCAGGAGTCGAGAAACGTTTCCCGACCATGATGAGGATTACAAAATATACGACGAAATGGTCATCGTTTACTGGAGCGGTTTAACATATAGGAAGTCACCTGGCCGCTTAGTGATTGCTAATAAGGAGGTTGTAGAAGATGTTCTTGTTCGTCTTGAGCAAAGTCCGAAAAATCCGTTGCGATAATTAGCCCAACAAAAGGGTATCTCATACGGAACGTGTGACACTATTATCAAGAGAAAAAATTACACTTTTATCCTTTAAAGTAACCGCGTTACAAGAACTGATCGTCCAAACTTGCAAAGCCGTTGAAATTATTGCATGCAATTGGTTTTCGAGTGTTGAACGACGCTTCAGAAGGTTCTCGAACATGACACGTCATATTTCTCGGAAAAATTACGTCACATCTGTCTTCTTTCTTTATCGCCGATGACTAATCTTTCATGGCGCCTCGATGTCTATCAAGATTTCTGGAATGTTTGCTACAATAAATAAAAATCAATGTGCCGCATATCAAAATGTTCTTTGGCAGACGATGATTTTCTTGCAAAACAGACTTGGTACTTGCAGAGACAATATTTTGGAATTTGACTAGTGGAAACTGCAAATTGGATCATACGGACGGCTTCGCTTCTGTGGATTCTCTGAGAATTGATGGTTTTTGGATGGAATCTCGCTGACGTTAAACTTCTGTGTTTTCGCTATTACGGCAGTTTGTTGCTGGCCCTTTTTTCGATAACTAACTGTTACTTTTTAATATATCTGAACACTTTGAAACTTCCAAAAAAGGAAAAACTTTTAATATACTTTTGTTGATATTTTGGCAAATAACGAGCTTTGAAAAATTTCTATTGTCTCGAGTCGCCGATTATCCCCGATCGAATTTTTTCGTTGCGGCCGAAGTGGTTAACTCTTTCTTAGTCGAAAACCGAATGCTGCTTGATTATTCGCAAATTAGTAACGAGCTCTAACGCGACTCAATACATAGTGCCTTCAAAAAAATATCTCCAAATTATTCCCTACCTGTTTTTTAATTAATTAACGCCCCTTTAAAATGCCGCCTAGTAATTAAGTGAGCTTTTTTAAGAACAAATCGGATTCACTGTACCCCTAGAATTAAGATAAAATTACTTCTTGTTATCGCACTCTATAGAATACAATAACGCAGAAAAAAATGATCGCCCATTTTAGTAGTTTAGTAGTTTTACCCTGCATTTGTAGTCATGGACACTACTTTCATTCAATAAAAAAGGATCACGCCATACACGATACACCGCCCACCCATGTTTGCAATAATTTTCCAAATTAAGTGCTTGGAATATTGTCCATCATTCCTAAACCGAAGGAGGTACACTTTATGACGAAGGGGAGAAAGTACTGTTGATGAATAATAACATTCTGTGGTTTCTGATATTACAAAGGATAATCACCTCCCTCTTACTGTTCTTGTTTGAATTTACTTAATAAAACTGATTGTGAAGCCCTCATGATTTCTATTCTCTTATTGAACTGATATTCTATGCAATTCCTTACAATATGTTTTACCGTTCTTCACTCAACGGTTTTACTTTGTTTCAGAGATCCTTTGTCAGTGCGTTATATGCCTAATTTAATTAGGAACACACTCTATACAAATCAACGTAAATTAATTTGAAACGAATCAGTAGACTGTAAGGCACTGTTCTTGTTGATTATAGACGCAATTATTGGAACTGAATGTCAATTAAAAAATTATGCACTAATTAGTCAATGACGTAATTAATTCAGAAGTACGTGCAATTAAACGATAAAGGTCTTGGTGGGTGTTGGTGCACGTAATAGTTAACTTAAGCGCCCTGCCAAGTGTTTATTAATTAAATTTGAAAATGTGATTAGGTGCCTACTTACTACGCCCATAGTAACCGATAAGAAAGTCTATTAATTGACTCGTTCACTTTACGTTCCGGAATAGGTCTATACAAAATAGCGTTTAAAATTTTAAAATATCTACGGCGTTACTCTTAATTCTAAAGTAGAAGAGAAAGGAAGTCGGCTAAATTAATATCCATTATCCTTAAAGCACAGCGTTAGTTTAATATATCCTCTTGGGGGTTCATCGTTGGTTTACCAGCTGCAGGTCTATGAAATTGAAATATATTAGCACAATGCCGTTTTCATTTCTCTCGCTTATTTATATTCGAAATAAATGGAATTTCCAACTCTGCAATGGCGAAGTAAACAAAGAAGCATAATAATACATTCTCACTTAAGTAATATTACATGTAATTCCACTTTGCTGTGCATCTTCCAGTTTCATATTCCGTGTAATTGGTACCAACATTTTTCCCTTGCCATTGAGACATATAATTAGACGATATAATACAATAATCCTACCAGCCCTCGTAGAAAATTGCATCAAAAACTCCCCTCACTAGCCACTTTAGAGAAATTCTTTGCATCTGACAGTTTTTTAGAAAACTTTTTGGAAACGGTTTTAGGAATCTTCTTTGAAACACATACTATGAAATCATTCTAAACACAACAATACACTCTTTTTTTTGAAGATGATCTTGAAAAATCGTGAGAATTTGAAGAAGAAATGGAAGAAAAATTTCGAAGATGAAAAAAATCGAAAAAATCGTAAGAATCTGAATTATTTGAAAGATTGTATAAATTCGAAGTAAATAAATAAATCTAGAAACTAACGAATCTAAAAGATTTGTTGGGTGGGTCTGAAGAATCGAAAGTAGAATGAAGGAAATGAAGCAATGCAACGAAAGATGCCATCTAACAAGCGTTTGGGGTATGTTGAGTCAATGTAAAGGGGTGCCATGGGTTTTAAGTTGCTGGCCCTAATCTTGCGATAGCCAAAGAATACCTCACCCTCCGCCTATCCATTATGATAATTGAAGACGTCATCTCAATAGAAATTTAATTAAATCAATGGGTCCCAATAGCAACTACCATATAATTAATCCAAAGTGTAAAAGATTGTTAACAAAATGGAGGCTATGACCTTCCCACATTGCATTATATACGATGTCATGGTTCCAAATTAGATTTTCTTCCTATTTATAAAAACTTTTCTTAGGAAAATGTACCCTATAAGATTTAAAATGTGGTCACGGTTTTTTTGCGAGTGAACTAACCTTAATTTGGTTAAAATTGATTGAAAATAAAAAGCGCGATGATTTACACAAAAAATTATCTTACATATAAAAAAGGTCCAGGAATTTGGAAACTTTTTCTATTAAACTTTGAACAACTCAGTTTTCGTATTACGGTAACGTAGGAAATGTTGATGATACAATAAAACAATGAGTGGGTAACTTATTGTTTTTACAGAAAAATTTGTTTACTAAAGGACACGTTATTTCCTTCTAACTTAACATGAAATTACTCCTTATTTCACTCACGGTGCAGTAACTTAATACGAAAGTTTTTTTTATACCTTCGTTCGCTATAACGAGAAAAAATATTTCTGCGCTTTTAAACGGGACATGCATCGTTTAAACTCGGCTAGTCCATTTTATTGCACAATAATAGAAAGGTATTGTCTAAATACACAAGGTAGCGGATATTGCCCTTTACAAACAGCTCCTTGGAGAAAAGGAAAAATTGAAAACAAACAGCATCAATCGGTATAGATTTACGAAATAACGAAGTTCAGTCGGTTCGAATCGCTCGAAAAATGTGACCTTTGGGGGGAGAAAACGATTTGACGGCTCAAAATGTCATTTTTTTCGAGAATCTTTTTTTTCCATAACTCAAAAAGTACTTATCTGATTCGGACGAAACTTATAGGTACAGCAAAGCCGCCCGTTGTGCTCCATAAGTTGACTGAATACGGTCCTCGTATCTTCACGGGTTAATTTTTTTTCGAAAAAGACATCACTTTTAAATTGTTTTTGAAAAAAACTATTGGCGATATCTAAAATCGAGAACAAACGGAATACATTTTCGGAAGAGTAACGTGCGGTCGGTTCGAATCAGGCGAAAATGTGACTGTGGAGGGAGAAACGAGATTTTTTGACTAAAAATGTCGGTTTTTTTGCGATTACTCTAAAACTACTACGTGCCCCACCGATTGACGAATATGGATGCCATCGGCCCTATCCAACAGTCGGAGATCTGGTAGATATTTTTGTGTAGGTATTTGAGGCACGCTGAAAATTGTCCAATACTTCTCCAATAATACCCAAAGACAGAATTGCAGAGGAGGAATAGGGGGTCTAAATCAACCCTTATATTTTTAAAGGTTCGAATTTTTTTTTCAAAAAATGTTCATCCTAAGAGAAACTTCGGAGGGAACCAGCTACTGGACGGTTGGATTGTGCTTTTACCCTCATACCCAGATCAGGCGATCGATTTGCACATCAGAATCGTACTACACAAATTTAAAAATACCACTCTCCACCCCTTTCAACCCCCGGGATTTCCTCTGCGGAAAAATTCATATGTTTTAATTATTTTTCCCCGATTTCAAAACACTTTACCCATATAAAAAACCGGGTTTGGATCGGGAACTAATTTTTATATTATATAGCGTGGACTAAATGTGTTTATATCACCTTATACAGTGTGTCCCAGATCGCGTTGGATTGCATGGGTAACTTTGTTATTATTAAAGATAGAGAATTGGTTAAATGGGCAATGTTTTGCACTTTTGGATGCTTATTTAAAAATTCCCTTATGGAAATTCAAAATGTCGCATAGGTTCGACGTAGTGGTAGAGCAGTGGGGGGTTTGGGCATTACCTCTCTCTCCAAAATTTTATATAAGTAGGCCTAGAAAATTTTGATTTTTATAACATCACTTATTGACTTATTACCCATACTTACATACCTACAAATGGTGGTATAACTACAAACTATCCCCTCGAAAAAATGTCATGCCACTATCCAGTTAAACACATTTCAAGACACTTTGCTTTATTTTTACACAATGTATTACCATTGACGCATTGTCCCAGGTCACATTTTGTAGGTCAGTAGGTGGTTTATCCGCAAGAATATCGAAACTAACAGTTTTACCAGTCCGAGTATATGGACAGATGAATCTTATTTTTCTAACTGCGGAGTGTTCAAATCGACATAATGAACACTATACTCGTCACAGGAAAACCTACATGTTGTAGTTTCAGGCCGAAATCAAGTAATATTTTTTTTAATTAATGTATTTTATGGCATAATGGGAAGTCATGTAATGGGACCGGTAATCTTCGTTGGTTCTTTAACTGCTCACCATGATTTACAAATTCTCCAATAAACATCCTTAAAGGATTTTTCTCGACAACGTATGTTTCGAAGAAAGGGTTGGTTTATGCTATACCTACCAACAAGCTGGCTGCTCAGGTCACAATTCACGAATTTTGTACAGTACATTAAATTATAAAAGTAAGTACTTAATTAAAAAATAAAAGTAAAGTGGAAGTAGCTACCACTACAATAATAATAATAATCATCAATGGCAACACGTTGCCTAAACTAAACTGTCTTGAAGTGTGTTTCACTAATAATGGCCAGTATTTTAAACATCTGGTGTAATTATTTTCATTGTTTTGTTGCCTCGAATAGATTTTGTTTTGTTTTTTTTTTATTCGTCACAGACTACTTGATTAAAATACAAAAACCGTTAATATAACTGGTATCTTATTTTCAATCTTATGTTATGATGGCTCGTTGAAAAGAGAATTAAAAAATCTATCAAGTAATCTAAAAATCCAATATGGCGCCCATTTAACTTTAGGAAGTTGGTAAATGCCATCTTAAATTTTTTTTGACATCAATTCTAAATTAAGCGTATCAAAGACAGTCACTTTTATATAGAACTTTTTTTTATATCTCTTATACTTTCGATGATATAAGACATTCAAGGAAATGACCAATTTTAGTTTTTTTGAATTTACGTCGAACCTATGCGACATTTTGAATTTCCATAAGGGAATTTTAAATAAGCATCCAAAAGTGCAAAACATTGCCCATTTAACCAATTCTCTATCTTTAATAATAACAAAGTTACCCATGCAATCCCACGCGATCTGGGACACACTGTATATTTATTGAATTTCGAAATCAAACCAAAGAAATTCAAGTTTTTGGTAAAAATGGAAAGGAGCAGTTTTTTTGTCATTCGAAGTGTTACCAGAATTAAAAATATTATTTCATATAGAGCTAGCCGTTGATCAATTAATTTTCGGGTTTACTTAAAAAGTTAAAATTCTGTTTCAAGAAGGGAGAGTCAACCCCTTTATATGCAATAAAGCCTGTTGAAATATATGATGTCGCATTTCAAGTCTGCTTGATCTACAACTTCATCTTGCTAATTTCGTATTTATGTCGTCGGTTAGAATTTATTGTTAATCACGACCCAAAACGTATTAGTATTTTTGGTTGCACCTATCATGCTATGATAAATAAAGAGCTTTGGGATCGGAAGTATTTACTTAACTGTTTAAGAGATCAATCCACCGCGGCATTAGAAAGTTAAAAGGATCAGCACCTAATCAATTATTTCCGGTACCACAGGTAAGGGAAGCGATCCACCGCTGAACTGATCAGCTTCCAATTCCGTCTTTAAACTAATTCGAGCAACCGCATACGTAGGTATATAATACGTATGAAGCGGCGAAGTTAATAGTAGTTTTTCATAAGTTCGAAAACTAATTTTGTACTAATTCGAATGTTTCTAATTAGCGTGTAGAAATGAATACGAAGTTATACGAATTGCAAACACATAAATGATAGATAAAGAGATTAGAAAGTTCTGTCATTACATACAGTAATCCTGGTAGTGCACTAGAAACTTTGTAATTTCTGAAACTGTGTTTTACATACAAATTTCCCTCATTACTAAATGTTTAGTGCAACTCAGCCCCTAAATGCTGTTATAAGCGCGTGTTCTCTTAATTACGACGAGTGTCACATATCCTTCACATATTTTAATTAAAATCACCAAAGCTTCTAAATGATACTCATTATTTAAACTGTATACAGAGAAGCCGTGTCATTACAACTTAATACATTACGGTCCCCTTCTCGTCCCGCTATAAAGGTGTGCCGTAATTTCATTTTGAATCGAAGGAACACAGAAAATAAACGTTTATAAAGTTGATAAAACCGGCAGCGAAAGACTCATTAAATTAAAATTAATTACAAACTGCGTCCAGATTGGGAATTTGCCAACTCTGATACTAACCTACAATTTTCAAATGCGATTCCAAAACTTTAGTACCCGTTTAATCGCATTTATTAGAATCGGTTTTAAGCTAATTACACTTTTAAGCTTAAGAGAGTTTAAATCTCCCCGTAATTCCCTTATTTTATTAATATAAACTTTATGTTGAGATTGCGGAGAACAAAACCGATTCGGTTAGGGAAGTTTTAAAATTATAAAGACGAAATCGATTTGGTGTTTTCTGCGATGGAAATTCGAGTGTTTCTCTCAATTACACGAGTAATATTTCAAAAACGCGTACTGGTTTTTATGGTCCCATTCACAGTTAAGTGAACGAAGTGGTTAGAATCCATTGTGTAAAGGAGTGGGGTAATTTGTACGAACGCATTACTTGTATCATTAAACAACACACAAAAGAACCAACAGAGCAACTTTATAAGCGAACATAAACTACAGAAACGATTTGTGCTGAAAAATCCAGCCTTGCACATTTTATAGGAAAACATACAAGAGTAGATCGTAACTTAGTGAAAAGATTTAAACGTTGGGTACGAACATAAATTTCCTTCCAATACGTTGGTGGCTTGAAGGGTTTCAGATAAAGATCGAAAAATGTCTGCACGAAATGCTTAAGTTCGGTTGAATAGACTCCGCAATTATATCTTTTACAAGTTTCCTCGGAAAATTAAACCATTATTGCTCGCAATAAATTGCTTGTGACGAAATAAAAGCAACAAACCGAACGAAATGCTGCAGGAGAAACTCTGAAGTTTTTAACAAACATTTATCAACTATAGCTAGTACCTGGTACCAATTTTAAAATCACACATTATTCGTTTGGGTTTTCAAGTACAGATCAGTGTAGTAATGGGCAGACGCAGAAAATTAAAATCTTCCGATAGAACTAGAAATTAAAGCTGCTTACAATACAAATTTACTAACATGAATTACAAGTGGAAAACCTATAGTGAAATACGTAATTATCTATAGCTTTCTCTCGGAAGATTCGATCCAGATTGATATATCCGCTCCGGGGCTTCTTGTAAAATTGATATAAAATAGTATTGTATACCTATAACCAAATGTCTAAAGTATCCGAAGGTGTAGATTGTTGCCCGAACGAAACGTAGGTATAGTCCGTTCAATAGTTATTGTCAAAGTAGTAGGCCATGTTAGGGTGATGAAATTCACTGTGTATATGTGCTGTCACTCATTAGGTTATGTCCATTTTATACAAAATGATAATTTGCCTGTCAATGTGCAAAACCTAGTTGCCAGATTTAGTTTTGGATTTTGTGGTAATTTTGTTATAGGTTAATACGTATAAATTTCATGAGAAACAACTTGCTCAATACGTTTCATACTTTATTGAGTAGGCAAATGGCTCTGTGCTGTTTGATGATTAGTACATTTCTGTTAATCTTATTTACGGCGGGTAGCTTCCTATTCTTTGGGGAACTTTTTAGTCTTAGAGCAGCTGCCTGATGGAAGTATATAACCTTCTTTTTTTTACCAAAAATCGACTACACCAACATTTCTCGGGAAAACACTTTTTTTTTCTTATTAATTTTGGTGCGTAGAATCCAAATCAATTCGTACTTTTTCGATCAGACTTCTCAATCAAAAGTTATAGACTCGAAACCAATTTCGAAAAAAAATTCAAAGGGCTGTAACTTTTGAACTAGTAGCCCAATCTTGGAACTGTTTGAAATTATGGATTCTACAGGCCACATTCTATAAGAAAATTTTTTTTCCGAGTCGATCTGAGACAATTTTTTTTTCGGGGCTCAAAAAAAGGCAGTGTATAACCTTCCTTTTTTACCAAAAATCGACTACACCAAAATTTCTCGGGAAAACACTTTTTCTTATTAATTTTGGTGCGTAGAATCCAAAACAATTCGTACTTTTTCGATCAGACTTCTCAATCAAAAGTTATAGATAGAAACCAATTTCGAAAGAAAATTCAAAGGGCTGTAACTTTTGAACTAGTAGCCCAATCTTGGAACTGTTTGAAATTATGGATTCTACAGGCCACATTCTATAAGAAAAATTTTTTTCCGGGTCGATCTGAGACAATTTTTTTTTCGGGGCTCAAAAAAAGGCAGTGTATAACCTTCCTTTTTTACCAAAAATCGACTGCACCAAAATTTCTCGGGAAAACACTTTTTCTTATTAATTTTGGTGCGTAGAATCCAAAACAATTCGTACTTTTTCGATCAGACTTCTCAATCAAAAGTTATAGACTAGAAACCAATTTCGAAAGAAAATTCAAAGGGCTGTAACTTTTGAACTAGTAGCCCAATCTTGGAACTGTTTGAAATTATGGATTCTACAGGCCACATTCTATAAGAAAATTTTTTTTTCCGGGTCGATCTGAGACAATTTTTTTTTCGGGGCTCAAAAAAAGGCAGTGTATAACCTTCCTTTTTTACCAAAAATCGACTGCACCAAAATTTCTCGGGAAAACACTTTTTCTTATTAATTTTGGTGCGTAGAATCCAAAACAATTCGTACTTTTTCGATCAGACTTCTCAATCAAAAGTTATAGACTAGAAACCAATTTCGAAAGAAAATTCAAAGGGCTGTAACTTTTGAACTAGTAGCCCAATCTTGGAACTGTTTGAAATTATGGATTCTACAGGCCACATTCTATAAGAAAATTTTTTTTCCGGGTCGATCTGAGACAATTTTTTTTTCGGGGCTCAAAAAAAGGCAGTGTATAACCTTCCTTTTTTACCAAAAATCGACTACACCAAAATTTCTCGGGAAAACACTTTTTCTTATTAATTTTGGTGCGTAGAATCCAAAACAATTCGTACTTTTTCGATCAGACTTCTCAATCAAAAGTTATAGACTAGAAACCAATTTCGAAAGAAAATTCAAAGGGCTGTAACTTTTGAACTAGTAGCCCAATCTTGGAACTGTTTGAAATTATGGATTCTACAGGCCACATTCTATAAGAAAATTTTTTTTCCGGGTCGATCTGAGACAATTTTTTTTCGGGCTCAAAAAAAGGCAGTGTATAACCTTCCTTTTTTACCAAAAATTGACTACACCAAAATTTCTCGGGAAAACACTTTTTATTATTAATTTTGGTGCGTAGAATCCAAACAATTCGTACTTTTTCGATCAGACTTCTTAATCAAAAGTTATAGACTAGAAACCAATTTCGAAAAAAAATTCAAAGGGCTGTAACTTTTGAACTAGTAGCCCAATCTTGGAACTGTTTGAAATTATGGATTCTACCTCGTTACTATTTGAAGTTTGTAATAGATTACACCCTTCCAAAAATCCAAAACGAGACCCCGCATGCAAAACAGTAAAACGCTCCCTTCTGATTTAATTTTAGACGGATTACTTTTAATTTCAGAATCGTGTACCCATTCTCGGACGCTGGATCCATTTTGAAAAATCCAAGTTTCGTCCAGATACACAAATGTTATATTTTCACTTGAATTTTGGTATTGCAAGAATTTCCTCAAAAATGTAATTTTGGATGCAACAACATATTTTTGTTCACAGTTTTACGTCCATTTACGTGTTTGTATTTACAACCCATTGATTTTAGAATGTTGTATAAGGTAGTTTTTCCCTTATCAAAATCAAAATTTTCCCGCGCGTCCCTTAGTAAGTCATCTAAAGTAAAGTGTTCATTTTTCGAGTGATAATTCCAAATCAGTCGTTGCAAATCTTCCCGAAATGAAAAATTTTTATATATAATATAAGTTTTAGGTCGTGGGCCAAAAAGTTTCAATTCAAGTATCCAGCCGGATAATTCTTTCAATGGTTTTTTCTGATACCTAGAATAATAGTACAAACCCCAAAATTAGACCGAAAGTTAAGTTCAATGCACATCCCAAATGTCACCAAGCCGGGCTAAGATTTCTGCTTTCCTTAGGTCTGGCCTGTCTGTTTTATAATACCTGTAGGCTTTTAAAATTTGATTAATCCTTAAGAACAAAACCAATAACAAAGAGGCATCAATGGAATTTCGTCGTAGTTAAAACGAATAGACGGCTGATATAATTGTCACCTGTGACATTTGAAAGCAAAAATAAACAATTTCGTTTCGTAGTACGAGTATGATTGGGTTAACGTGCTCTCATTTAAATAAATGGTTACCACGAAAGCGATGAGGTTCAAGGTGTAAAACGTTTCATTGCGCAGTATTTGAAGTAGCTAATTACGTTAAAAAACAAGTTTATCGATCAAAACTGTGCACATCTATTGTGTTCTCAGATATACATTAAACGTAACCGGTAAAAAGGTTAAAGACAATTAATTCGTGCTTTTGTTTGCTGTCAAAACCCTAAGTGATGAGGGTAATTCCGGACGTTTCCATACTGCGGAACATTGGTAACTACTTCAATAAATAAATCAAATTTCAACTAATAAAGTAAACTTTTTCCACTTTGCATGTATTTTCACATCCTTAACATTCTTTTTTATTGTTCAGATTCTACAGGTTTTCTTAATTCAAGTCATCTGAACTGTTTCGATTCTTAATTGTTTAAATTCAACAAGCACATAAGGTCCTGAACCTTCATACTCAGTTTTTCATATTCAAATTCTTGTGATTAATTAAATCTACTTGAATTTTTCCGATTCTAGCAACTATTTGGATTCATGGTGTCCTGCGGATGCCTCGGATTTTTCAATTCCTTTGGATTTTTTAAGCTTTTCAGGTGCGTCGAATGCTTTGGATTCTTTTGATTTTTCAAATTATCCAGATTGATCAATCCTTCTGTCGGTTCGGTTCTGATCATTTTTTCGGTCCATAACGGTTCTTTTCGGTTCTAGTCTTTTAGAAAGTATGACATTCAAAAAATTCATTATAACAACGTGATATATTAATTAATAGGTGTGAAAAAGAAGTAAAAAGTCACGTATCGTCGGTGTAGCTAATTTACAATGACAAAGAGAATAAAGGAGGAAGAGGGAAATATGTATTTAAACTTAATTTATTAATAAAAAACAAAAAAAAAACACACAAAAACTTATATAAAAAAATCGTGTATGGAGTATTGTTTTTTATTTTAATTTTATAAAACCTCGCCTTTTATCACAATAGTGGCTAAATTCATAGAGTAATATTTTATCAATTTTCAGGACGTGTTTGCCGGATCCTTCAACTTCCAATAACCTATTAAGAACCGTAAAAAACCAAAAAGAACAAAAACAATTATAAGGGTTCTGGTTCTCAATCAGTTTCCAATTCTAAGGTTTTCTCCCTAAAACGAGTAACTTTAGCACATTTTCCATGTATTGATCAGTAACTCAATTCCTCAAAACCTTCCCCATGGATATCCATATCTAAAAGCGAGCATTGCGTTTCTAGTTGTATACAAGTGGTTTGTTTTTGCCTTGTAAAAGATTATTTCCTAGAATTGTTAAATGTAGGGCACGGATTTTTGGGATTTTAACAGAAAACTGTAAATAGTTTAGTTGTTATCGAACGATTATGCGGACTTTATTATAGTCTACTTTGTTTTTGTGTTTGGTGTGGTGTTTATTCGAACCCTTTAACCATCCACATAGCTGTCTCATGCTTAATTATGATAATTTTCTTGATCCGTACGTATAGTTTACTTCAGGTGTCTTCAAAATTTGTGTAAGTAATATTTTCGGAATTGAAGGAATTTGATCGTGGCCATCATTTGCCGTAGAATTTGAAATTTTTCATTGTGCTGGGATTTTTAATAAGAGAGGTTTCAGGGTCGAACCATTGCACACAGCATTATCTCCCAACGTGGGGCATTGCATTTATTTTTTAATGCGGCCCGAATTAGGGCCACGGCAATATGTAACATATGACGATGCACACATTTTTGAGAGATGTAAACCGGGCGACTTTTTAGAAGAAGAGGGACGTTTTCCGAACGCATCTTGGTTTGATTTGTCGTCGAAAGAGTATCGCAAAGTTTAAATGTGTTGGTTTTTTATTGCTATTTAATGCAAGTAGTAATCGTTGCATTTATTTGTAATTTATTTGTGATAACATTTCAATCTTTATTTATGAAATTGGCAGAATTTAACCTCAATCCTGGATCACGCGTATGGAAAATGCCGTTATTTCTATTAACATCTCGACTCCATCAAGACATTTTAAATGAAAGTGAATCTTTTTTGATATGATCATGATGATGTTAAGGGTGTTGTCTGTCGTGTAAAGCCGTAAACGACTGATCGACAAATGCGTTTTTCTTGCTACTTCTCGAACAAACCGGGGTTTTTTATGTAGGTAAAGTGATTAGAAATCGGAGAAAAAATAAATAAAACAACTGAATTTCTCCGCGGGCGAAATTCCGGGGGTTGAAAGTGGGACGCTAACGTATAGTGAATTAGGCGAAATAATTATACTTTTAAGTAAGGATTAACAACGATGCCAGTACAGCGTTTCTCAACCTTTTTTGCCTTGTAGTCTCAATTTTTGGCGTCAAAATTTTCGTGGTTCCCATCAGTGATGTAAAGTTGTAAAAGTTTTAAAATAATATGTTATAAAATATTTTTCTTTTTTGGGTATTTTATTTTTGTTTTCAATTAATAATGCAAGGTCACTATAAGCTTAAAAAAAAACACGAAAATCAAAATTTTAAAAAATTTAGAAAATGGCAAAAAAGTGGCTGCCCTGATCTTGCTGGATAAATCCCAATTTATCAATTTGGGTTTGGATTTCGCTTTTTACTGCCATCCTTAATGACGATGAAACGTGCAATCTTTTTCAATAATTAGTTTTTATATTTGTCATCGTGGAAAATCCAGCTTTACATAAATATGTGCTTGAAAGATGTGTAATGCCTTTTCAGACCTGACTTATATTCCTCTGAAACAGAAACCCCAAACATGCTCACGTTTTTGGTTTGAAATGCGGCTTCTTCGACAAAGGAATACTAGCGAAGCACTAAGGATTGTGCCAGATCACGACATTTTTGCTTAATTAACTTCCGCCCTCAAACTTTGAAGTTTTATATCTCCCGAACCGTAGGTGTGGCTGGGTTCCAGTGTGAAGCACAAATGAATATTAGCGAAGCGCTAAGGATTCTGCCAGAAAACGATATTTGTGCTTCAATAATAAAAAAAGCTGTGGCTAACTTCCGGCCTCTAACTTTGAAGCTTAATATGTCCTGAACCGCAGGTGTGGCCGGTTTCTAGTGTGAAGCACTAACGAAGCACTAAGGGCGCTGCATGGTGACGTCATTTGTGCTTCATATCAGTGGCTAACTTCTTGGACCCCTTTTTGGCCCGTACCTGAAAGACAATGGCGACCTTTTTTATATCCTTAAGAACATTGTGTAGTAATTTTCAAAACGATCGGACGTTTCTAAACAAATGTATCATGCACATTGACAGACAGACAGACGGGACAGACAGACAGACGGCAATACAAAATTATAGCCAATCTCGAGGATAGTTAATAAGTGCATTCTTTCAATCTCGATATTCCCTCTCAACATGCGTCCTGGTCCAGACGACTTCTTAACAATATAATTTATTTACAAAAAACGATTGTGGGTACAAATTAGTCCTTAATTTATACGTTGCATTTCTTTTTATTAATTTGAGAATTGCCCTTTTTTAATTGAAAATTGTTTAAATAATAAAAAGTCTTTAATTCATAGTTTGTGATGGAACTAAAAAAATTTCAATGGGAAAAAGTGAGGGTACTAACCTCGGTGCTAACTCATTTTCAAGTTAGCACTCCCAGTTTGAAAATCGGTTTTCCGGCACAACTAAGCGGGTACAAATTCTAATTTGGGGGTACAAATTAGTCCAATTTATATGTCCCATTACTTTTTAGCGCATTTCCACAAAAATAAAAAAAAAATGCGCTATTGTGGCCACTTTGTCCGTCCGTCCGTCCGTCCGCCCGTCCGTCCGTCCGCTAACTTTGCGACGCTACTAGTTTTTTATCTTAAAAGCTATTGTTCTACTTTTTTCGCTATTTGGTTCGTTATGGTGTCGAGTCTTGTACCAAGGAAGGAATTTTTTCTGTACCGCTTACAAAAAAAGTTATTGTAAAAAAAACAAAAAACCGTTTTTTACATGTTCCATAATTTTACACTTTTGCCGTTTATTAACGATCCTAGAGATCGTTTATAATTTTGCATTGCTATCTGTCGTCTGCCTGTTGGTCTGTCCGTCTGTTCCTTTGTCTGTCTGTCCATCTATCTGTCCGTGTGAACGATAACTTTGTTTAGAAATGTTCGATCGCTTTTACATCTCCGTTAGTTATGAACTGAATTGCATGAAATTCAATATGGGCATAGCTTTAGCCATATAATACGCAATGCCAAAAGTTGAATCGAATCGATTCAAAATTCACAGTGCCCTTTTCGCATCTCGACCATTTATAAACCGAATTGCAAACTTTTTTACTTATAAAAGTATTTGAATGAAATTTGATACATAGGCACTTGGAATAAAGGAAAATCAAACGCCAATTTCAAAATTTGGTTTTGCGCATGCGCAGTGCCAACTTTTTTATTTATGGAAGAATTTAAACGAAATTTGATACATAGGCACTTGGGATAAAGGAAAATCAAACGCCAATTTCAAAATTTGGTTTTGCGCATGCGCAGTGCCAACTTTTTTATTTATGGAAGAATTTAAACGAAATTTGATACATAGGCACTTGGGATAAAGGAAAATCAAACGCCAATTTCAAAATTTGGTTTTGCGCATGCGCAGTGCCAACTTTTTTATTTATGGAAGAATTTAAACGAAATTTGATACATAGGCACTTGGGATAAAGGAAAATCAAACGCCAATTTCAAAATTTGGTTTTGCGCATGCGCAGTGCCAACTTTTTTATTTATGGAAGAATTTAAACGAAATTTGATACATAGGCACTTGGGATAAAGGAAAATCAAACGCCAATTTCAAAATTTGGTTTTGCGCATGCGCAGTGCCAACTTTTTTATTTATGGAAGAATTTAAACGAAATTTGATACATAGGCACTTGGGATAAAGGAAAATCAAACGCCAATTTCAAAATTTGGTTTTGCGCATGCGCAGTGCCAACTTTTTTATTTATGGAAGAATTTAAATGAAATGTGATACATAGGCACTTGGAATAAAGGAAAATCTAGCGCCAGTTTCAAAATTTTATTTTGCGCATGCGCAGTGCCAACTTTTTTATCTATGGAACTATTTAAGTGAAATTTGATACTTAGGCGCTTGGAACAAAGGAAAATCTAACATTAGTTTTAAAATTTAGGTTTGCGCATGCGCAGTTCCAACTTTCTTATTTAGAAAAGCATTGAAATGAAATTCTTCTCATAAACTGAAATTGAAGTAGCACGTCAACAATGGATTGCCCATGTGCAACGCTATCTTTCATATTTGTGGGCGGATTTTTACGATTTTAACAGAAGTTGCATCTTACAAATGGGAAATGAATGCAAGTGGAAATGCGCTTTATGTAAATCGTTTACGATTACTTTTTAACTTGTTACTTTTTAATTCTGAGAATTGCCATTTTCTAGTTAAACATTGTTTAAATAACACATAAATTGTTTAAACAATGAAAATCTAATGTGGGTACAAATTAGACTTTAATTCTTAGTTTTTGATGCAACCAATAAAATTTCAGAATTCGGGAAAAGTGGGGGTGCTAGCTTTATTTCAATTTCATTAAAAATGAGCTTTCCGACGGAACTAAGTCGGTACAAATTGTGGGTAAAAATTAGTCTTTAATTGGTGCAAAATTATAGGCATACTTTTATTTGATTTGGGCAAAATGGGGGTGGCAAATGTACCTTCCTAGAATATTAGGGACCATACTGGAAATGCCCGTTACCTATATGTGCAGCTGTAATTAATTCTCTCATTAATGTATTTGCATTGATTTCTGATAATTCGTTTTGGCTGAAAAATGATGCATAATGTGACCAGATCAGGTTTGGGCTTGAAGGATTACTAAAATGGGCTAAGAAAATGATTAAAATTAAAGCTCTTAAAATTTTTCCTAACAAATTACATTAGCTTTTGCTGTAGGGGAAACAATTGAATTCCTCATTTATTCAAATTTAGAGTACTGATAACTGCCAGCGGGTCTGTATGACATCAAACAAAAAATTTGCAATAATAGGAAAATTACCAATCCTACCCTATCATTAATTATTAATAATAATAGCCGGATTAAAGCTTACCCGGAGATAATGTCCCTATTGCTGTTTAATGTGCTTTTATCGTTTATATTTCGAATGAATCGAGCACAAAAAGTTTGTTCACATTGTAACAGTTGTAATCTCTGCTGTATATGGCGACTACTTGTAGATAAGTTAATTGTAAAGGTCCATTCAACGGCATATGAAAAAGAACTGATCACTCTGCTGTTGGATCGTGATGATTAATGGCGTTGTATGAGAGGGAATACAGCCTTTATCAACAACTTGCTCTTGTATTTACGAGGTGTTTAATATATCATACACACACGGCGCATAAAAGGCTTGACACGTGTTACTACTTATCCTTTATATTTGTGTTACATGTTTTTTTGCTTTCTGTTTCACTCCATTCTTGTGAGAAAATAATGAGCGTGGGGATAATTGTATAAAAAGCTATTAATTTTTGATAGCTAAAATGCAAACTATGTGCAGTTGATTGAAAGTAAAATGACACACGCAATATGAATGGTTCCGTGACTGCATCGCATGTAAGAATGAAAGGAAAGACGTTTTTAATCGGCCATATTTATACATTTGTCTAATAAACCTAACAAAACGTCAGGTTAGTATGCTCCGCAAAACTTACTATGTTAATTCCCTTGACTTATGTTAATGCGGAATACCGAGAAATTATCATAGATTTCTATAAAAACACCGGAGGTTTACAAGAACTGACAGTATAATACCCTCATTTTCCAGATGCGAATCTGGACGAAAATCCACCCGATGTTTAAGCTTAGAAGGGTTAGCATATTTTGAATTGGGTTTTCGCTTTAATTATTTTTAATGCTTGTGCGAACAAAGCAGGTGCTATTGTTATAACTTTACTCAATAATTTCCATTTAAATGAAATAAATATATTAACAATGGCGTGTTTTGCTATCGGCGCCTTTTCCACGGGCATGCTGAAAAGTGAACTTAATTTCGATTTTTAGCTTATTCTTTTTTGAACTTTATCAAATAAAAGTAGTTGCGCATTTCCCTCAATATCAATTGATATGTGCACGTTAAAATATTGGTATTCATTGTTAACGTTTGGCACCTGTTTGTACTGTTATAATCCTGCTTAATCCCGCATCTTATTTCAGATCGGCAACACAACTCATTCCCCTTACCGTCTTCGCAAACTAGGGAAACGTTGTTGTTTGTGATAATATTGTCGGTGTTGTGTACCTACGCTTAAAGCTCAAATACAAATTGTCCTAAGCTGAAAGAGCTTTTTTTTTAAAATAAAATGTGGAATATGACACTTGAGATTAAACGAACCGAGATGTTTAAAATGTTCCAGAAAGACTGGGGTGGATTAATTCGTTAATTGATGTTAAGGCCTAATCCAATTTTTGTGAAAAATTGCAATATTGTGGACAGTAACCCTTATGGTTAGGCAGGTGGTCGTGTGGTAAAAGTTAAAGTTTAATTGTATTTAAATTACCACCACCACAAATTGTGGTTCGATCATGAAAAATGGTGTTGCGTAATTAAGTTTGGTGTTGATGATTGAATCCGTGTAATGTACAAAGTGCTTTGTAAATTTGATATGAACAGATACTCTAACGGTAAAGAAGTATTCACGTTCCACGTGTTCCGGAACCCGTAATGGACGTGCCTCCATTGAAATTGCTAAATGGAATAACGTAAAAAAAAATAACATCAATACATAGAATAAAGGGGTGGCTATTGATAGAGTCTCTAGACCCTGGACCGAACCTTTAAAATGTGTCACATGCATGAATTGTACTAAATGACAATAAATCCCTAAAAAAACAGGAATCGTAAGTACATGAAGAGAACTCTCTTCCGACTCGTGCAGCAATTAAGTCTAATACGAAGAAAATGAAAAAAAGAGCATCGAGAAACTTCACTCGGTAATTAAAAATGACGCAGGCTAAAAGATCTCAAACAAAAACTGGTATCCTGATCCACGATCGAATACATTAACAAGGAAGGCACCGCGATTTCTGACGGAGAAAGTCGAGGAGAAAGCATACCCAAATTCATAACAGGTTTAAAATCGAATCGATCATATACCAATATGTTATTAAAATTAATAAATTATTAATAAACTGATCCATTATGAATTTATGTGGAAACCATTCTTAAAAACAAGCTCTTTCTCCGTAGGTAAAATGACAAGAGATTGCTAGTTCAATTTAGGAATGGTTTGGCAATGATTATTTTTGTATTTAACTACACACATCATCCCTTAAATTGCTTCAATAAAACGGATACATTCGTTCTTAATGTTTGTGAATATCATTTTAAAACGTAGCTTCTTTTCTTATTTATTTTATACACCTGTCCCCCTAGCTCAAAATAAATTTAAAATGAACCTTAATTTTATCCTCGTACTCATTCGGCATTTTCTATCAGAAAAATCCCATAATTGACTTAAAATTGCTCAATTTGGTAGTTTCGATCAACTTCCGAAGATTACAAAGAATACACCTGAAATAAACAAATGAAAAATTTGACATGAAGAACTTTATCTGGGTCGCATAATTGATTCGAGTAAACACACACAATTAATTGTTTGACAATGACAAAAGTTTACTCCCAAACACATGAAAGAAATAAAACAATATCCCTAAAAAAAAAGCTTGTTTGGACATATTACTCCACACGCAGGCGGACGACAAATAAAATGATAAATATGAAATTACTTACAGTTTTTTTTAATAATCCAAGTAATCTGGTCGTACAAGGTTTGTGATATTCAAGCGGTATCACTCGACCCCCCATTAGATTTAAAATTTTGGGGGCGGTTATCACTCCCGCTATGGATTTGCCCTCAGGGGGGTCGAAACTAGCAAAAAAAATGGTTCCCCCTTGAATCAAAAATTGACGGATTCGGGAATTTTTTCGTAAATGTTTTGAGGTCCCCAAAATAGGCTCTGTTTCGTTTTCAAATGGCCAACCTGTATTTTGTTACATACAAATCAGGATTTATTTTTATTTGTTTACGTTTTACGGTTTTACCAATTTACACAAAATGCCATTGGAAAGGTAAGGGACTTGTCTGCTAAATGCGGCATTGACAAGACCAACGCCCAGCGCAGATTTGCAATTAAATTAATTTAAAAAATCTGATTCACTAAGGCCGTTAGCCGGCGAATGGAATGCAAAGCCTTTTCTTGTGAAGAGTAAGTCAACCAAAAAAAATAATTCATTAGGTAACTCTGGATTTTGTTATTAGGGCATTTAGTAAGCGACTGGGTTTAAAGCTTATCTACAACCACGATATAGACGTAGCTACTTGTTTTGGGTACGAAAACTGCTTGGAAGTGACCCTTATAGAACCAGGTTTCAACATTTGATTGGTGAATCGGTCAATTGTGACTACTGCGTAAATAATCAAGAATATTTACTTCCACTTCTGCGATTCATTTATGGGTAAGCCAATTCAAGGTTTTTACCTATGTTTTTACAATAACAGATTTCTAAATCAAAAATGCACTTTTCATGCAGTCTGGAAGCATACTTTAGGCCCGTATTAATCGGGGGTAAATACACAAGGGCTTGATTTTTAATCGGATAATTTTATTTTTACACGAAAGTTTTGTTGCAAGAAAAAAACTAGAGGAGCGATTTTATCATGTGCTTTTGATCAAGAGGTTTTTTTCCAGGCAGCAACAAAATTTGAGTGAATTAAAAATAAAATTATCCTGATTTAAAACCAAGATCGAGTGTATTTTAGGGAGATTAAAAAATACAGTAAATTTTACAACCAGCATATATTTACGCATTCCTACACGCATTTTTATCGCTGATAAAAAGCTACCTAGCTTTTAATCAGATAAAAAATCATCTGATTGGTTAGAAACAATCACCAAGCTTATTGGTCGTATATTAATGGAATGTATTAATCGGTGGAAAAATTGCAGGTAACTTTTTCCGCTGTCAAAGTGACATGCACTGCGGCTTATGCCATTTTTTATGCATGAGTTAAATTGTCGTGTTTATTTGTAAAAAACGTGGGGGCTAGGAGTCATTAAGTTGTGGAATTTGTACGTAAAAAAGCGGGGGGCTTGAAAGTCAAATTGGCCCCCGGAATCAATTCGAGGTAAACTGATTTTCCAGAACAGCACAAATTAAAAAAGAATCAGCACAATTTAACACAACCCTACCACTGTTTATTTTCATTACACATTTTTTTTATTATTAACTTGGCTTGAAATTTACGGTACCGCGTTACCATGTGTATGACTTTCATTTGATTCTTGCAAAAATTTACAGGATTGAAAGTTCAAACTATCTTTTTTTTACCTGATTTTCATTCGTCATATCTGTTCCCGAAAAAATTTAGCTCAAAGCAGCTGTCGATCTTGGCACCTCAGAAAAAGTTACTTCCGGAATAGAATCGAGAAGATAATGAAAAATAAAGCATGAATCATTTCGGACATTTTACAATCTACGCTCGTAACAAAATAGAGTTACTCATTGCGACACTTATTTCTCACAATCCCTTTATCCAAACAGAACCTGTTAGCTTTCTTAATGCAAATTGGGAATTGTGTTCGGTGCGGGTGTAGCAAAGGTATAAATTTAAATATACGCAATATTTTTTGCGAAATTCCGTATTTACTCTTGACGTATAGCTTTGTGTTCCCAGACGTATAAAACTCTTCCTTTTACATGAAAGAGATTTAGCAGTCGTATGCTTCTCCACATATTCGTCGTTTTCGTACAAAATTTTAAACCAGTCTGAAAATTCTACTTGCTTCGGGAACTCTTAAAGTAGCCGTCCATTAGAAAGCTATAAATCTACGAGCAATATTTCCATGGCTTAGGTACCTGAAAGAGATTTATGCTCGTGCTTTCAGAAACCCCATATTTTATAATCAATAGCTCAAAGCCACTTCCTTGAAATTCGTAGGGCGCATCTACCCAGTTTGGTTAAGTTTAAATTGTGTTAACTGCTAAAGCGATATGCTGACGTGATATTATCTTATAAAAGAAACAAAAGGAGGATCCGCTGATCGCAAGCACTTCACTGTATTTCCAAAAGGAAACTGTGTTCTAGACAGTATTCGTAATAGAATTAATAATGAAATTTGTAATACGTATAGCTTGTTAACAAAGGGTAAATTCGCTGGAGTGGATGTAGAACTCTGATCTGCTACTTCAGGTTCTATTTACATGAAATTCGTTTCAATTTGAGTTATAAAAGCGTATTTTGCTTACGTGATCATAAGCCATGGAGGTATTAGATTCTTGCAATTATCCTTTGCAAACTTCTTTGGACGTGGACTTTTATTTCAAAGCAAATTTGTTACGGCACCTGCAATGTATCTGAAAACTTGTTAAGGAAAGAAAAAGAAACGGAAGCGTATCTCAGTTTCGGATGTCAGGCTTGATCGTGACATCAAGTTTTTCTAAAACTGTTCAAACAATAATAGAATCTTGCCGGCTTTTTCTTCACAGCATTCTGTAAATTGTAAGGTGCGATAGAATCGCTGCTGCAACCATTTGTAGGATCTATTATCAGTTCATTAGCGTCAGTATAAAGTGATAATAGAAGAAAAATTTTTCTTATAAATTTCGTTTACGTACCGCCATAAAAAGCTCCTTTAATTCGGAAGGACGAGATTATCTTGGCTGTGCCATAAAATGTTTTACGAACACATATACTTGAAGCGTTTCATTTCCAGTTTCCCAACCTGCAAAATGGCATTCAAACACGAAAAAACCTCCCAGGCCAAATTAAATGTAAATTAGTCCACCAGCTCATCGGATATTAAGTGTACCACCCCAAAATTAATGTGAAAACATATTTTCCTTTTCCTTTATTCCGTGTCATAAAAAATACATTAACCGGCAAGTTTCTCTCGTCTTCCTTTGTGTAACTTTTTCTGCCGCACAAATGATTTTTTCCAGCGTTATTTAGTTCTCAAATAAAACTTTCATTTTTTTGCGGTGGAAGAAAAAGTATGTTGCAACACTTTCTAATTACGCGAACGTCACCTTTCACGTTCTCATTAAACGCGAAAAGAACACCGACGTTGCTTTGAACTTCCATCACTGAAAACATACACGTGATTCTCACCATCGGTTTCCGATTTCCAATTAAAACAACGTTGCGTGGTTAGTAGTTACACAAGAAAAAGTAAGTAATCTGTAATCGCCCACGAAATACATACTGCATTTATACTGGGTGTTTCAAGGATTACAGTGGGCATGCATTCTGCAAATTGTTAGACTTATTTATAATTTACGCAGGAACAAATATAAAATATCATTTAGATTGTTGATAAACCGATCTCAGATTTCCCACTTTTACCTCTCCAGTGGTCGAGAACTGCCTTAAAATCGCCTTGAAATTGTAGACTCTGAGAAAAATTTGAACGAATCGTTGGGGTTGTTTTAATGTCTTATGTTAATTACTCTACGAACTTTCATTACTTTGTACAACTTTATAACTAGCGCAAAATTCATTGAATACAGTCAAAATTTCACTGATAATCCTACTGATTTTTGACAAAAAGGGAAAGTTTTCGATTCTTCGTCGCAAACTTATTTTTAATTAATGCAAAAATGTTTTTTCGCGGATATGATGAGTTTAGATTTAGTCTGTTGCCTAGAAATTATTCACATAAGTTATATACCCCTAATCACGTACACGCCACTGGAAGGATCCCATTCCACAATGATAAAACTAGAAGAACCTCTAAGTTGCACTTTTCTCGCATCTAATCTTTTTTCGCCAAATGTTCTATAAGTATGATAAATAACGGTGTTCCGCATAATTGCACTTTTTCCCTACTTTATCTTTTGAAATCATTGTTAATCATATTTAGATATTTTACGAAAACTGTTAAATAAGTAATTATCAAACTTTATCTTTTCATACCAGTAATTATCTCTTAAATAGTACCTATATAAGCTTACCTATTTGAACGAAGACGACTTTTTTCTAAGCTTCAGTTGTTACCTTCATTAATAAACGTATTAAAGCAAATGAGTAATTAATTCGGAGTTGGAAGAACGTCAACACGTAACTCATAGCTAAATACGGACGAGACAATCCTTTGAAAGCGTCACATTTACAGGATATGAACTTTGGATTACGTTTTTTAATTCAATCTGAACTTCAATGACCTTGTGGCTTTGTTCGTCATTTTTTCCAGATGTGATTTGAAGAAGATCCTTTTCTCACCACCTCTAGCTTGGTACTGTACATTGCAATGTCCTTTAGCTTTGTCGGCCCTGTCAAGAAGAGAATGATGTTTGTTTTTGTCGGATTAACAGACAATCCCTCTTCTCCGCACCATGTTTCCACTAGATTTAAAACCAGAATCACACATCAGTGTGAAAATTCCACTTATAGCCTACAGAACTGAGCGAAAATGTAGAAATTCGTCCAAAACTGAACTACAAAACCCAGAACAATAATGACTATAGATTTTAGGGGGGTCAGTGGTATAATAAACAAGTGTAATTACTCCTGTCCCAGTACAGTACCTTCCTGCAAATTTATTAAATCAGGGAAAGGCGGATTTTTAGAGAAATAGTATCTTGAAACACTGTTTAGGAATCTATGAGACAGACAGCTACCCTATACTCTTTCTAAACTAAACGCAGGAAAATGTGTTAATGACTACAAATTTGTTTAATTAATTTTAAACCTTCGATTTTATATTGTCAACCTATTTTCACAAATCAAATAAATATTAAACTCGCGCCTAGCCAAAAATTACCCTTAGAATATTGGTCCCCCAAATTTTCCCCTACACGAAAAACTGTTCACAGCAATTTTCCGCAAAGTTCAATCGGGGTTTCCTTAACGTGAATTTACTTTTGGGGCAAATGCCCCGAAACGGAACTTAGCTGAGAGTGAGTTTTCTTGGGGGACTAATGCATCCCCCTTTGGCTTATGCTATCAATGGTAATGTGAGTTTATTAAATAGGAACATGACAATTCTGTACTTTTTGTTGTTAATTTTAACATTTTTTTTTTGTATTTCAGGTGAGTGCCATTTCTTTTTGTAGTAGGGTAAGTTTTTCGTTATGTATACAAAATTAACGTACCGGAAATCTTCCGATACTTAGTTTTTTTTGGTTATTACTTTCATTACCTTTTTTCTTGAAAATTTGCCGATTTTTGAATTTAAAAAAAAAACTAAATCACGCCGCAGGTAAAATTTTTAATTGAGGCACAAGCTAAGACCCCTTTCACTTTCACATAACTTTTCTTTGTCTTATCGAAAAAAGAAATGTTTAATGGGAAAATATCTTTCAAATTTCAAATGGCACCCTCCTAAAATTGTAGCTCTAG
The DNA here is from genome assembly GCF_008802855.1 of Photinus pyralis. Lineage (NCBI taxonomy): Eukaryota > Metazoa > Arthropoda > Insecta > Coleoptera > Lampyridae > Photinus > Photinus pyralis. The sequence goes on from NW_022170403.1 coordinate 45,203,507, forward strand.
ATATCCGAAGCTACAACATTTTTACTGATACCCCAAAAAAACACATTCCATAAGAAAATTTCAGAGGAATAACAAGTCGAAACCAATTTCTAGCAAAACTGTCTTTTCCAAATCCAAGTCTGCCATTTAAAATAAAAAAATACATGGTTAACATGTTGTTTACTAAAAAAAGTGACCATGATACAAGGGGTTAGCAAATTGCAATGGGTTTTTGCAAATAAGAGGGTGTTGAATTCAACGATCCAACTTGGTAATGAGAACTTGAAATTTTTCTACACAACAATTAAATGATCCACAGTTAGCTGTTACTTAAATTTTTATGAAAGGGGGTTGAATAAAAATTTTTCCTCTTGTCTCTTTATGAAAATTTTGATTTTTTACACTATGGGATTTCTGGGTGTTTACTAGGAATTTCGACCAAAATAAATGTTATTCGTGGTCACGTTCTGTTGAATTGCCCTTACTTCGATATCAAAGACATTAACGGTACTAATCAAATCGAACCCATTTACATGGATGTTTTCTTTCTTGACTTAAATCAATCCAACTTTGAATGAAAAACTAAATTTTAGCGAATTCAAATCCACCGAGTTCAAAAATTGCAAAATATATCTAATATAAACGGTTTCTATTGGTCCATAAATTGGTATCTTTAAGAACAAACAAACCCAAATTGTCCTAATTTGTAACATCAATTAAATATAGTTTACGAACTTATTAAATGTAACAAACCTCATATGAAAATGTCATTTAGCAGACGATAATTTTCATGCAAAACAGATTTGGTACTTGCAGAGAAATTGATCAATGGAAACTGCATATTGGTTCTTATCAACGGGCAAGTGAAGGCACTTCTAAGGATTATCTCGGAACTTAATGCTTTCTAGAAGTAATTTTGGAGACATTGAACTTCTGTTTATTAATTGCTGTTAAACGAAATTTTCTGCTATGGTAGTTTAATTAATTTGTTAATTGGTTTTATGTTTTTTACTCGTGAAACTCGCGGAAAAGTTGTCGTTTAAAAAAGGATGTGCAAAATAACTCTTGGTACCGGACCAAAATTGGTTATTTTGCTCGTAGTCCGAATGTGAAATTTCTTATGGTTTGACTCTAAAGGGCCAAAAATAGTCTTTCATCATAGCAGCCCAAAAACGAATTTTTTGAGGCGGCCGGCGTGTTTGACTAAGTAGTTCAAAAAACACTTTATTTTACACTACCCAGTTATCAGGTTAGTGGCCCAAAGTAGAATTGTTTTATCGCTTGATTATTATATTAGTAACGCGCTCTAACGCGGCTCGACGAGTAATGCCTTCAAAAATCTTTCCAGAGTAATCCCTACCATTCAGTACCCCGTAATGACAATTGTGATCCCCATATTCTTATTTCTATTCAGTTTTAGAAGCTTTGAAGACCCAGATTTGCTAAATGGCCGTGTTAAAAAGACCATGGTCTGTCTGAGTTCGGTTACTTGTTGCCTAGAATTGACTGGTCTTGAATCCTGGCCTTGACAACGGAGGGAGCAATTCCTAGGTTAGGATCGGGACCGACGAACATCCCACCACTGCCTTTACGACCCAGATCGTCTGCCACCTATTTCGTTTCCCTTTCTGTTAGGCACGAGCCCCTCAAGTTTAGGGAACGGGCAATCTGAGTTCACACACTGCCCCGTGTCCGGGAGAGCGACTTTTAAACTCTTTGGTTTTAGTAAGACAGCCCGGATCACATCCCTTCTTGCGAGGAGGGGATCGGATCTAAGTTTCCTCCCAGATCCGCCCGTGCCCAAAGCTGCCTCGATTCTTCCGCTCGTCCCAATCGTTTAGCCTCTGCCTCCACAGCTAAGTGTAAAGGCACTAGTCCCAGAAGTGCCCCCATGACCAGAGTTGGCGTAGTTCTCATGCTTATTTTTTATATTCGCTCAATGTGCCCTTTCCTAAATGGAACAGCCTCGGTCTTTTCCGGGTTAACGGACAGGCCAAGTTTACGAAGTTTTTGAATTTCAGGAAGACCCTCCATGGTACCACAGGAGGTCCTCCATGATCCTCACCTTCGAATAATTTGGTTCTTATAGCTGCGCTGAAAAATCTTAAGACATTCTCAGTCCGCAGGCAGCTTAGTTCGCATGGGTAAGTAGTGCGGAAATGCGATCTTTCCTGGACAGAGCCTCTTGCCCAGGGGTCGGCGCCCGATATCCGATGGGCTCCGTTATCGACACTGTACCCCACTACCCACACCGAAGGACGAGTCACTTATGATCATTCAAGTGTCTGGAGGTGGGTTATGTTAGGGTAGGAATTTGGAACAGTTTTTATAAAATTGGAAAGGACGTACCTAATATCCCTTCCTAGGACATGCCATTCCTCTCGATGCGACTGATTCTCGAGAAGAAAATTAAAATAGAAAGGGTCCCAGAATATGAGGGACAATAAATAAATAAATAGATAAAGCATTTGGGGACTTTTTTAAGAGTAGATAACTTAAATGTAACACCCTGTAAGTATTTGAAAAAAAATAGACTATGCCGCCGTTTTTCTACCCTTGGATAAATGCAAACCTCAAATGATTATATGAGCATTAGCTTTTCAGTTTAATTTTGTTAAAAGAACATTGGTCAATAACCGATTAAAATTGAAAGCCATCATGTTATAATCCGCTACCAATGCATTACCTATTGGAAGTAGAGTAATAATTAATTCCATTTCATAAAAATGTTATGTTAAATGTTTGATACGAAATGAAATTGTATTTTCGGTATGGTTTTGTATATCAAACGTTTTGATAAATGTTGATGTAAATGTGTTTCATTATCTAAACTGTTTAATTTAAATTTACATATTATAATTATTGCGATTAACTCAGCATCGAGAAACATGTTTCGTGATGGTCTTGTACGCTATCAACACGAATTATGCAAATAAATGAGGTCTTAGTTTTTCGTGGTTTACAGCTTTTTTTATTTATTTATTCTCGTCAGTCATTCAGGTTACAGTTGTGAATTTTTCAATAACCCCCTTACAAACTCTGTTCATTAGTTACTCTCATTAGTTGATGCAAGGATAATGATCCCTTTCAACGGATTAATTACAGCTTGTAACCATCCCTACTACTTTTCCAATTGGGGCAGTGTGCTTATAATTTTGAGGAAATTGCAATCACTCCCGTTTTAAATAAAAAAAACGCGATACTAAGTACTGTGTAGAATGTGGGTACTGAAAATTAGTTTTGCCTTTGTGGAAACGCTAATTAAAGATATACACAATTATAACTTCTGTAAGCATAAATAGCGCTATTACAAAATGTTATGTAAATTTAGCTAAAGAGTACCCAGTTTTTATAGCCGTTATCATAGAATTGAAGATAGCTAATTTTGAAAGTGAATTTTTAGGTACTGAATAAACAAGCTTACTTTTTCTCTTCAGTTGTTGAAATTATTTTAGAAAACTGCTATTTAAACATTTTGGTGTCCTTCCTAACTCCGAGCTATAGTTAACGTCTAATTCAATTACGAACAATTTGTTATGTTAGGATGCCGAAATACTATTCCAAAGTGTTTAATCGGATTACGTGAAACATGCTTCAACTTATTGGTAGAACTCCAACTTAGTCCCTTTGAAATGAAGTGCGTTTGTAAATGAGACACGTTAATAAAGTCATTTCATTGCCACATCCAGAATAATAACCTCTTTCTTTTTCCACGGCCCAGTCGTGCTTCACTTCTTATTTGGAGATCATTTCCTTTGAAACGAAAGTTTAAATATTCAAGTTGCCACTGCCACATTTTCTTGTACCACTTGGCACTAAATGATATTTTGCTTTGTGTTTGCATGTGTATCACGGTAAGGGATGTTAGAAGTGTAAGTACGCATATAGTGTAAATTAGACTAGGAATGAAGTTGAGGTGTACTTAACCACCAAGTTCTACATTAAATTTACACCACAGTAATACGGAAATAGAAGAACAGGAGAGATTATAAATAAAAAATAAAAAACAAGGATAAAACCCTCTTGTTAAAAGTACCATGGAAGATTATATGACTTTGGAAAGGAAATTCAACTTTTGAACTACGGAGCATGTGAAAATCCGCAACTTGTATCACAGTTTGTTAGCAGGGTTCCACCCTAGTTGGGAGAACTGGTACCTCGTTCGGGACATGTGAGCGTAAAGATGATATTCGTGATCCACCAGAGTAACTAGTTTAGTTACAGTTTTACTATCCCAAGTATAACCATAAATTGAGCAAACAGTCACACAAAAAAAGTAGGCGTCGAGACACCTATTGGCCTCTATGTTATAACTAACATGATTAGGCATTAGCAACAAATTCCATGGAAATTATTATTCTCTGAAAATCTGGAATAATGTGTACAGTGAGCGGCTAAAATATGGAACAAATTCATTTAAAAATAAGATGATGGGTTTAAAAAAATGCTCGCCCACGTCCATCATAATTTTTTCTTGCGCATTTTTAGCACTAAAGAGAAAATATACAGGGTGCGTCAAAAAATTTAGAATGTACCTAAAATTGAATTGTGGTTTGACGCCCCCTGTATATTTTCCCTTTAGTGCAAAAAATGCGCAAGAAAAAATTATGATAGAGTTGTGCGAGCATTTTTGATCCCAACACCTGATATTTAAATGAGTTTATTCCATATTTTAGCCGCCGACTGTGCAATTGTTAAATAGAACGCCTTTGGGTTCACAGTGCAAGCAAATGAAAATAGGCATACTATTTTCCGTATTTTCGGTTACCACCACACTATGCTAGACAATAAATGAATTAATTTGGTTTCACTATCGGCCATGGAATTATTGCCATAAGAAATACACTAACTTCAAACCAAAAATTCGAGATAATTTCCAAATAAAATATTAAGTATTTGGTATCGCCGATTTTGTAATCTTTTATTCTATCGAGTGACATCAAAATCCAATATGGCGCCTATAAGAAACTCTAATTTATTCGAAACCCACAAGTCATAAAAATTTTATTGTAATACAGAAAGCTGAGAAAAAAATCACAGGGTTGGTTATAATTATTTTTTGATAGCTTTTAAAAATAAATGAACGTCAGCACAATTTCGAAAATGACTTTTTTCGGTTTTTTGGCCATAACTTTGGAAATTGTAGAGCTACAAGAAATGATATATAATAATCAGCGTAAAATTCTGCATAACTTTGCCCATTTAACCGACTTTGTATCTCGTACGGTTTATGAGATCCCTACTATCGTGGGCGAGAAAAAAACTCACCCTGTATGCAGCTACTCAGCTAGGGAAAAAGAATGGCTTTTCGGTAAATAAAAACATTAAATATTAACGTCTAATGGCTTTCAGACAACGATTACGTATTCGTACCTTATACTATTAGTTCATGTTCAGATAAATTGAATTTGGATTTTTTATTATCGTCCAATCCTTTAAAGTCAAGATACTGTAATAACTCCCACTCCCAGTAGGTAGGTGTGAGTGGTTGGGTTCCGGTGAGAAGCACAAATGAATACTAGCGAAGCACTATTGATCACGACATTTGTGCTTCATTAATGAAAAAGCAGTGGCTAACTTCCGGCCTCTAACTTTGAGGCTTTATATCTCCTGAACCATAGGTGTGGCCGGTTCTTGGTGTGAAGCACAATGAAGCACTAACGAAGCACTAGGGACTTTGCATGGTGACGTCATTTGTGCTTCATATCGGTGGCTGACTTCCTGGACCTGCCAAAAAGTTATTGATAGATCTGTAACGATCTTGAGGATGGTTTCAAAGTGGGAACTTTGGTTCCATCTTTGATGGCGACCCTGTATATGTGAGGTACCAAAATATTCACATTGGGCAACTTTGTGCAACTCGTACTTTTTGAAAATATTTAACTACAATGTCGCATAGATTTGAATAATTAAATTCTAAATAGAGGTGGCCATCTCTTTTACTAATGCTAAATTGTTCAATAGTTGAATCACCTGAATGTCAATTGAAACGCTAATAATTTACACTTGAAACAATATCTAATTTTGTTTTACTGTGAGACATTAAATCATGGATGACCTCTGAAACGAAAAGTCTGTAAAAATCTATTGTAAAAGTAAAGATTTAGAGAGATGGCTAAAAGAAGAACAGATGATCAACCAAACATTTTTAAATTAAAATTTATAGAACAAAAATAATATTCCCATTGCCGCCATTTATCAATCTGGTGGAAGTTTACAGCAATTCCCGACCTGGAAATATTGTTTTTGTTCACTATAACACCACCCTTCACAAATTCCCGCAAGTTTATTACGGGATCAACATGTATAATCATTTTTCCTCAGATTATTAAGTAATAGGTTACCAGAGATGCATTCAATTTAAATTTTACTTTCCATTACCGTGTACTATACATGAGTGGATATTACTATCGTGATGTGTTTGATCTTATCCCACTATACTTTGTTTCTAATCCCGCATACATCAGATAATCTACGGGTAGTAACTACCACCCATAAAGTAAACGATTTTACTCCTTTTCTATCCTATACGTTATATGTTTCTTCTGCCCTTTATTAAATTTTCTTTTTTCCATTATTCACCGCCCTTACTTTAAGCTACTCTTGACAGTCAAACAATCAATCCTAAACAGAGTAGGTAGATTCTGTTAATTCATATTCTACGAGAAAGTAAGTTAAATCATTCCATTTACTGATAAAGTAACGCGCCTTAAATCTGTCGGCAATTAGGGTTTAAATGCTCGTTAAAATCGTAGGTCTTTTTTAAATTTCTTCATTATCACAATTCGGAGTGCCCGAAAGTTTAACAATAACTGTAAAATAAGAGAAAAAAGGAAAACTTAATTACAGCCGATACAATAGTTTATCAAGTTAACGGCCAGTTACACTGTCAACGATAAACTCTTATAAATCTTCCACCCCAGCACTTAACGGACAACGCTATTAGCACCTCTATACTGCTTTCTCGTAGCCACTCATCACGGTTCGCTTGCTCAATTTTAGATTTTAAGTTTAATTCTGACAACTTTCCATTCTTTTCGGAACTTAGGTACTACTCTACTCGTCATTTGGAGAGAAGTTTTGAAGATAGCCGGTTGCGTTTTGGTTGAATACGAAGGACGTCCCCCGTTTTAAATGAAAGTGCAATATTCTCGCGTCGGGGCCGAGGAAACTTTTTCCTCAATTGCGACAAACCCGCGATCTTTTCAGAGGAGTAAATTTATTTATAAAGTTTTCAAATCAGAACTTAAATTGAAAATATAATGACAAAGTTATTAACGTGGAAATACATTTACTGTTTCTAATCTCGCTACGTCTGAATAAATTTTGACCTTTTATTTAAAAAATGTAAGGTATCTTTTTCGGATATTGCGTTATGAATAATTGTTTTGTATTCGAGCATATATTGATACGGCTCCTAATTTTCTTATGGTAGTCATGGTTTTCTCTAACCTGATTGAATTCAACTTGGATTACTGAAAATCTCTGCTTTTAACTTTACGAATACAAATTCACATTTTGCGTTTCAAAAAAGTTATTATTTATCCATCTTTGTAGGATTTCGTGAAACCGTTGCTTCATATCAATTGAAAAAACGCTTTCTCTTCCTGTAAAATTTTCAGTTGCAACAACCAGTCTTCTTTTCAATTATTCCAGATTATTTCTCAGAAATATAATATAAATATAAATACTAACACGACCAACGTGCATTATTTCAATAGTATGATTGAAATAGAACAATGGTCTGATATGTATCAATCCATTGGTACTAACAAGAAATTTAATAGCTTCTTTGATAGATTTAAAGAAATTGTTGATATGGCATTCCCTAAAACCACTATTAAACAAAAAGGTAGAAATATAAATTCAAATAAACCTTGGATAACCGCGGATATTATGAAAAGTTGCCGAGACGTGAGAGACCTTTACCATACAATAAAAATGACCAATGATCATGACCTACGAACTCTTTACCAAGATCAACTAAAGAGACACCGCAAACGGATAGCTGCTGCCAAACGTAACTATTATAGTCATTACTTTGAGAGATGCAAAAATAGAAGCAAAGCTGCTTGGAAAATTATAATCAATGAAATCAATAATCAGAATAAAGAGTATCCCCATAAATTTAAAGATGCACATGATGGTTCTTTAGTTGATAAAGTAGACATTGCCAAAGCGTTTAATGCGTTCTTCATTGAATCAATACATGACCTCACATGCGCTAGTTCGGACAATCAATCTAAACCTAGGTTGTCCACCAATCCTAATTCTTTGCTTCTGTTTCCAACTGACCACGTTGAAATCCGTGCTATCATTCAAAATTTACAGGGCAAACACACGGCTGGATTCGACGAAATCCCATGCTCATTATTGTATGTAATCAAGGAGTCAATCAGTCCTACTATCGCATACCTATGCAACGAGTCACTCAGGGAAGGTATCTTTCCCGACCTTCTGAAACATATGCTGGTTGTCCCCATACATAAAAAAGGTCGAATTGATATGCTCAATAACTATAGAGGTATAACTATAGTTTCAGTTTTCTCAAAAATTTTCGAGAAAGTGTACTATACGAGGCTTCTTAGTTTTATTAACGCTTGTAAGATACTGTCTCCAAACCAATTTGGATTTCGCAAGAACCTTTCAACTGTACATGCGGTATTGAATGTGTTCTGTTATATTTTAGAGCACACGGATCGCAATGAATCAGTAGTTGGTATTTTTTACGATTTCACCCGTGCTTTCGAGACTGTCAATCTTAAATTGCTACTAAACAAACTGTATGAATACGGTGTTAGAGGTATAGCTGCCGACTGGCTAAGCTCATACCTGGCAGGAAGAACTCGGGAAGTGAAAATGGTTTGGCAAGGAGGAGTGGTTAAGTCGGACAAAAAAGTGGTGTCACATGGTGTTCCTCAGGGCAGTACGCTGGGACCCCTTCTATTCATTATTTTTATTAATGATATATTTAATAATAATAATAAAAGTTTTTTAACGTTATTTGCTGATGATACGTCTAGTATAATCACCGGTAATGAGCCAGACACCCCGTGTAGCCGTGCCAACACTGCCAACGAGAGTGTCATGGAGATCAGCAGGTATTGTGCAGATAATGGTGTTTTCTTGAACTCGAATAAAACTCAAGCGATTCAATTCTCAAAAAGTGGTCTTAATAGCAGTCTCCTAATTAGACTAAATAATCATACTATCAGGCAAAGCGATAGTATACAATTTTTTGGACTCCACTTGGACAACAATTTCTCTTGGAATACCCAAATGAACATAGTTATTAAGAGGTTAGCTACTCATTGTTACTTAATTCGAGAACTATATGATGTGGTTCACTATCACTGTCTGACTTCTTACTACTATGCTCATGTTCAGTCTACTCTCAATTACGATATTATTTGTTGGGGTACTAGTTGCAGAATGAACGAGGTAATGATTAGCCAGAAGAAAGTTTTAAGAGCCATGCATGGTAAACCAGCACGGTATTCATGTAGGGAACTCTTTATACAATCTAATATACTTACAGCTGTATCTTTATTTTATTCTTAACAATCTTGTATTCATACATAGTAAGAAAGATCTACATCAACCCGACTCGGTAGTTAATAATGTTAATCTAAGAAACAAGAGGAATTTGAGAATACCCAAGCACAACCATGCTTATATTGCCAATCATTTTCCCGCCATTGCCATTAAACTTTGGAACAAACTACCGGAAAACGTAAAATGTATCCATAATCCATCTAGGTTTAAACAAACTATAAAAAACATGTTGGTAAAGATGTGCCTTTATAGGTTAGACAAATACTTGAACAGTAAAATTGTTGCAGGTATGTAATGTAACGTGTAGGTAGTGTATTTTTATTTATTTTTTACTTATTTATAATTTATACTTAATTATATAATTTGTAATTTATAATTTTGACGTTCCAATGCCAAACTATTTGGGAATCGACTGGTCAGTCTGAATATTCCTTTTTCGGAATTGTTATAGAATGTGGCCTGTAGAATCCATAATTTCAAACAGTTCCAAGATTGGGGTACTAGTTCAAAAGTTACAGCCCTTTGAATTTTCTTTCGAAATTGGTTTCTAGTCTATAACATTTGATTGAGAAGTCTGATCGAAAAAGTACGAATTGTTTTGGATTCTACGGGCCAAAATTAATAAGAAAAGGTGTTTTCCCGAGAAATTTTGGTGCAGTCGATTTTTGGTAAAAAAGGAAGGTTTTACACTGCCTTTTTTTGAGCCCCGAAAAAAAAATTGTCTCAGATCGACCCGGAAAAAAAATTTTCTTATAGAATGTGGCCTGTAGAATCCATAATTTCAAACAGTTCCAAGATTGGGCTACTAGTTCAAAAGTTACAGCCCTTTGAATTTTCTTTCGAAATTGGTTTCTAGTCTATAACTTTTGATTGAGAAGTCTGATCGAAAAAGTACGAATTGTTTTGGATTTTACGCGCCAAAATTAATATGAATTCCCGAGAAATTTTGGTGCAGTCGATTTTTGGCAGAGTGTGTAGATTAGTTGCAATAATCTAAGTTACTTATTAATACAAAGCGGAGATGTTATAATTCAACTACTCCCGTATTACAAAAGCATGCATATGAGATGGTTGCCGTTACATACAGTTTTTCTGTATGAGTTAAAACAATATATAGTAAAACTAGCTATACGCTTGCAACAATATGTATATAATTCAAATGACGGTAATAACTTTAATTTTATGTTCAACTGTAATTCATGTGATATTTTAGCATAGCCTGATGATGGGTAGATAGAAAACCCGAAATCGATCGCCTTTTAGAAATTTAATAAACATTTGTGGTTCCTTTTATATCCTAAGAAATTACAACGAACCCAAAATAATGGAGAACTACATTACAAATATGTATATGATAAATTTTATAATTCTTCATAGCTATCCCTATACGTATTATATTTTTTGATAGCTATTATTATATTTTTAATTGCCTTTAACATACATTTTTCTCCATGTACAAAGTCAATTCCCAGGAGTATGGGGAAAAATTTGAATGTGCGAATGCTTCGAGGGCAAACCTTCCATGGAAACAATCATTTTCCTTGGGAGACTGGTAATTGAGAAAAATTTTTCGGATGTGAACATTCCGAGGCGAATTTTCCGGAAGCGACGCTATAAAGGGCGAGTTTTGTATATCCCTGGTATTACGGTATGAATATACGGGATAATGATTCCCAATTTAGGGATTATTCGGTAATAATTATTCTTGTATTTGATAGATGTCTGATCTATATACATCCCTTACTCTTCATTAATAAAATTGTTATACACATTTAACATTTTCAATGTTTAATACTGTATTAGTAAAAAAATAATTTAGCACGTAGTTTTCCTCCAAAATGAAAGAATGCCATTTCAGTTTCAGTTTATTCGCAGGCAATATCATAAGGGCATCTAATTGTTCCGAAAAAAATTTAAAAAAACACGTGGCTAAGTAATATTTTAACAAGAAGCATGAGTGCTGGTGGCAACAAAAATCCGAGTCGAAGTGCGTAATTTGAAATTTTGTATTTGCACTCAGGAATATTTAATTATACTACTCCCAAGCGTGTTGCATCCTCCCTTATATATTCTCTGCTTCTTTCTTCACCACTAAATGAGGGTGGAGGGGGCTCAGCAAAACCTCCATGACAGTGAGTGTAGTACTTATTGCTCCAGTAATACTCAGCTATTCGTGTTTAGTTGAGTACCACCACGAGGTAGGTAAAGATAGAGCTACCTTTACAACGAATTAAATCAATTAACATTGGAAACCTTTCTCGTAGGATAGACCGCCAACACTTTGAAATTCAAACATTAAAAGGAAAGCTTAAAGGGATTGGTCAAGAATACTTCCCCAAATATCTGTTAGGGTTAAGCAGGATGCTTAACAGTTTCTTAGATGTTTCGATCATTGTAATTATTATTATACAGGGTCATTTTTAAAGCTCGCGTTACCAAAAATATTCTATGGGCGGTACATATCTAGCTAGAGCGTACTTGTCTGTAGTTATTATTGAAATTGAAACTAACTCCTAGTTATATACTATCTTCCATTTCCATAATTATAAAACCCACAAATTGCGGTGGAAAGAAAATTTAACTTGTCTGCGATCTATAACCACTGAAGTCCGAACAAAATTTCGTCCACGAGGAGGGTCGTCCAAAACCCTTTTTTTTGTATAAACACACTCATTTGCGGATGGACATTTTTATATGAGGTACACTGCTCGTATATAAATAATAATTTCAACGAAGTTTTTTATATTTTACATTGAACTTACTCTGTTAATCTTGCATTTAATTGTTATAATCTAGTTAAGATAAATTGGATCTGTTTTCTTAAAGGTCTGAATCTATGTGTCTATGAGTTTGTATTACATGAAGTTTATCAATTATAAACCCACTTGAATTGGATCTGATAGAGAAGATTGGAAGTTGGTTTGTCTTGAATTTAATAAAGAGAATCTTCAAATGAATGGGTTCAATCTCATTAGTTGTAAGGTATATTTTGTATTAAAAAATTTGCCGTGTACTGTTTCAGATTGAATTAAGAGTAGTTCAAAAGACTTGCTCGCAAGTAAGTTAGTAAAGTAGGTGTGTGGCAGAGAGCTTGATTTGATATATCATTTAAATCGATAACTAATTATGTACAATGTGTTTCATATTGGATAGGAACTGGGCGCCCTAATGAAAACCAACATCAAGCGACATACTTTACGTATTCAAAAGCCGTCGGCCGTAAAATTGTTTAATTTCGGCAATAAAACTCGCCCCACAAACTTATTTGTCTCTATAAATGCGGAGGTGTGTGTTAATCTACGTAATACAATGAAGAAATATATTTCAACAATTTACGCTATTGCAGTCCCAGCGGCTAGAACTAAATTTCCAGCTAGGCAGATTAACATTCTGCGGTATGGAAACAGAAGCAACTTTAGGAGGACAGGTACCGAAGGAATTTCGGGAAACTCGTAACTCCGCACATGCTTGTCCATTTTTTCGAAACACCCCGAACCCTCGCCGGGGCGGTAAGCGTAACATTTTTAACTGTCAAGAGCTTAACATTCCAAACTACTACCTAGCAAATTTTCTAATTAAATCAGCGATCGATATTGCTGTAATTACGTCGTGTTGAAATGTGGATTTACTGTCTAAATCGGGAAATTTGTTTTATTGCAGAAACAAAGAGCTATTAAGCTCGAAAGGAACGTAGTGACCCACGCCGTGAAGCGTTTTAATAAATTTACTAGGCACGGAACTGATCAACGCTGTCCCTCCTCCAATACTGTCTTTTTTCCGGAAACCTTAAATATATTTGGAAAATATGTATGAGTAGGTTATACCCTTGCAATAAAATTTAATGGTAGTGCTCGGAATCTCCCTGTAATTTTAATATACATGAGGATTTGGTTGGTGTAACGAACACAAGCGATCTGCGGTTTGTTACCCTTCTGCATGGTCCTAAAACCACGATAACCAAGTCGACCACCGTATATCACTGCAAAGTAATGCGGATAAAGGATGCGGTTTATGTTTCTCAGGTTCTTGCCTGGTTATTATCGTTAAGTAATCAACGCGAGTGTTATGTATTTAAATATTCATAGTTTAATTTCCTCTCCCAGTTAGTATTTGGCTTAACAGCGGGAATCGCAGAAACAAAAGTAGCGGAATCGATAAACATCAATAAAAGTAATTGAAAACCGTTCTTATATATATTGGGGTTAGAAGTATAGGTTTTGCACAGCACCCTCGAGATTCACTTGTATAAGAGCAAATAGCTGTACACACAGTAAAGCGCAATTTCAGTGACGTATGGTGATTGCAAAACGGTACGGGGTCAGATTAATCTCCTAAGCAAACTCTCAAGAAATTCCGTCGACATATTCGAATTGCTATGAGAATTAAACGAGATTGACGCTATAAATATATTAAAGAGTCAATTTAAAATTACTAAAGCTCGTCGCAGAGGTAAATTGTGGGAACTGAGCCAATTTAAATTTGTAGTTCGCCGGAGATGACATAATATGTATCGAAATGATCTACTTTGAGGAGATATGATGCAGCAGGGGTCTTATGCATGCATGCTACATGAGGAGTTCGAAGCGCCCCGAGTGAACGCAAATTCACAAAATTGCAAAAGCGCAGCAAATGCGAGTACGACAAAATTTATTTACTGCAAGAAACTTATTATACAACTATTTTTTTTTAACATTATCCATCGTTCCTCTAAATGGGGTTGAGTGATATCAAAGATTAAGAAAATCGGATCTCATTTATGGGGAAGGCTTTGAGATCCGATTTTCTTAATCTTTGATATACAACTTTAGTTTATTAAAATCTCTCGGTGAAGGTTTGCATTTCACTGGTTTTCAAAATTGCGGCCATTTTGAAAGTTAAGATCGTTCAAGATCAATGCACCATTCAAGTTATTCTTTCTTTTGCGTAGTGTAACTGTTTTGTTACAATTAGGAGGTCAACACCTAATTAAAACGCACTTTCTAATGGGTCGATAAAGTTGGCACCCCCACTTTGCCCAAATCAAGTAAAAATATGCCTTTAATTTAGGACTAATTAATGACTAATTTATACCGATAAAGTCATATATTACTTATTTATTTTTGTAATTTCGTTTTGTTCATGATGTCCATTAGGATTGTATTCAGTTTTTATAATAATCATAATAATAGTAATAAGTAATTGGTGTTTGTATAACAAACGTTATTTACACAAGTCAAGAAGATAAACAAATAACACAAAGCATAATATAGGAAAAAGTTGACATGACAACAAACTCTATTTAAGTTTTTGAATGAACAGTAAAAATTCCTCAAATGAATAAAAAGCGTTCGTGATTAAAATCTTTAAGCTTTAAATTGGGATAATTCTAACCTATTATCATCTAACGCATTGTAAAACTTTACACCCCAATAGTTAAGGCCGTTAAGAGATTTTTGAAGTTTAAATTGATTTAAGCGTAGGAGAGAACTGTATCTTGTCGAATGTTGGTGGTTGATGGTGTTTGATTCATATGAGCGAATATTCTTTTTGACATAAATAAGGCATTGTAATATGAAAATACACGGCAGGGTTAGGATTTTTAATTGGATAAACCAACTTTTACAGTCCTGCCGATACGCTAAACCGCTAATAATGCGCAACGCACGCCGCTGCAGGCGAAATAATCTACCTGTGAATGAAACATGACCCCACACCAGAGTGGCATAAGACAAGATCCTGTGACAAGTGCCAAAGTACGCTAGTTTAAGAACTGAAGTAGAGACATGATCAACTACATTCCTCAATAAATACATTGAATTACAAACACGAACTGCGACGTATGGGTTTCTCTATTCTATTCTATAAGCTATTACGTTTAAACCAATCAAATGCACACGAACGTAGACAGTTAGATTTCTCAAATGCATTATTGAGTAACTTATCTCTAGTGCTGAATGTCCTGTCATCCGCAAACAACACCAAATTTGAATTAAAAGTTTGTGAATTGCGAATGATCTCAAGATCATTCACATACATTAAAAACAGCAAAGGCCCCAATATTGACCCCTGCGGCACACCAAGTGTAATAAGGCGTTTCTTGGAGAGACCGTTATTCCACTGCACACACTGCACCTATTCGACAAATAGGATTTGATTAGATCTATACTGTCGTTGGAGAAATGCAGAGTTCGAAGTTTCGCTATTAATGCGGAATGAGAAATACAATCGAATGCTTTGCTTAAGTCACAGAATGTGGACGTTGAGAATTCGCCATTTTCGAAATATTTAATTGTAAATGAAACAAAATCGATAATTGCATCGACAGTGTTCATGTTCTTACGAAAACCATACTGTTTATTAGAAATTAAGCTATTTATGTTTAAAAATTCGTTCATTCTGATGTACATAATAATAATAATAATAATAATAATAATAATAATAACGTTTATTGTGTACAGAAAATATACACAAAAGGAGGAAATTCGGTAAAAACCGTTCTTCCATTTCCCCTTAAAATAAAAGTTTACATTTTCTCGTTCCTAAATTGCGGAGGTATATAATGACTACAATAAGTAGGTAGGTATACATCTAAAATATAAATCATACAGAAAATGTAACATGCCCACTTGACAAGCAATGTTAAAAAAACGTTTGGTACGTTAAACGAATGTTGCATTTTGAAACAACTCAATTAAACAAAACATCAACGTTATACCAACGATACTTGAATGGCTTTTCTTTCTTACCGTGGTTACGACGTTTTTGTAATGTTAAAAATTGTAACCTTTTGGACTTGCGTCGCTGGAACGGGACATTATTACGTTAAAATAACATTCAGAAGGCTAACGTTATACCAATATTACTTTGACAACGTTTTTATGCAAAACCTTGTTGCGATGTCATTATAATGTTAAGTAATGTGATGTTATTAGCGTATGTTGACGGAACCATACATAACTACGTTAGTTCAACTTTTAAAAGCTTAACATTACAACAACGACATTTTGGTACTGTTAAGTTGCATAGTTACAGTAACGTTCTTGTAATATTAAAAATGTGCCTTTGGGCATTGCGCAACGAAAAAATAGCTGTTCGGTGACTCATCACTCGGTTTATCTTTTAACATGTTTGTTGAATGTTGGTTTTCTGTGAATTGAGTGATGTGATTCAAAATAAGTGGAGGATAGTTTGAATTAAGTGCTTAAAAATTGTGGAGTTTTTTGGGTTAGACATTGGCGATTGTGGTTTTTTCATCGAGGATGAACGACAACGACTTCAACAAATAAGCTGAATAAGCTATGCATTTACGGCGATTTCTACGTGTTGATTTTCTCTTTGTATATTCCACCTTGCACGGTCATCTTTTTATTTTAAATCAAACAGTTCTACCAGGGTTCCTCCTAGGCGTTAGCAGTATGTAAAAGTAAGTAAAAGACGTAAATTATTTTATGGATGTATTATAACCTTACTTTTTTAGAATCTTCCACAATGTCTTTTTCACCAAAACATGACGCGTTCGTCTTAAAGGAACATTATCGAAGTGCAAGTCTACAGGATGGAACATGGACGTATTCCATTCAGTCCTGTCGCCAGCAATTCTATCAAGAATTTCCTGATATCCAACGTTTTCCTACAAGGTATTTTCCATTTCCAAATACTCCTTGATGTCGAACAACAGTTTTACGATGATCGATTAATTAGCAGAGGATTGTGGTCACCACGTTCTCCAGAACTAAGCCCGTTAGATTTTTTTTCTGATTTTGAAATACAATATTTTTCGAAATCGTCTGCACATCACTGAGGAACTTCAAAATGCAATCGAAGAGGAACTAATGAACATTACACCAGTAATGTTAGAATGAGTTTTCGATGATATGAAAATATGTGTGTAACTGTGCATTCTTTATAATGGTGGGACATTTTTAACAATTTTGTGAAGTGATTGATGTGAATGAAATAATTTTTTATACATTAAATTTCTGGTAAAAAATTATTTGAATTATTTTCAATTTGAATTTTTTTACATTGTGCACTTTAGTATCAAAGTGCAAAAATGTTTATTAAAGTACACAATCTGTGACAATACTAAATTACGTTTATGTCATCCTTGTACATTGACGGCCGGTATTATAAAGCCAGACTTAACTGTGTTGTCAGCTAACGGTGTTGTTAAGACATTCCTTAACAACACTGTTACCTTACAACATAGTAAATTTGACTTTAATAATACCGACCGTCAATGTATAAGGATGATATAAACGTAATTTAGTATTGTTTAATAAACATTTTTGTACCACGTTTATACAACAAAAGAGAGTTACATCGTATTGGCGTTTGTTTCAAACGTTCAATTAACGTTAAATGCTGATGTTATAAAGTGTTATATGATGTAACGTTTGCTAAACGTAGGTATTTAGACGTTACAGAGAAACATTCTTGAAGGCGGACATTAGCAGTCGCGGTGACGTTAATAGTAAGTTAATGGTACTTATACGCTAACGTTACAAGTCACCATTAAACGTTTATTAAAGGCTAATGTTGCACAATTTTGTCATGTGGGTGGTTAATTGAAAAAGAAAACAGTATGCAAAAACAAAAATTGAACTACAAAAATTAATCCTAATAATAATACTTAACTACATTTCCTTCCAAGTGAGATTTCTAATGAATTCTTTACTGAATTTTTTGAAAGTCGACGGTGGCATTTCAATTTTACTTAGGTAACACTAAATTTAAGAGGTATGGTGCTAAATATTCAAACGACCCTTCATATTTTACGGTTGCATGTTGTGGAAGTGTAAAGCTATTTATTCTTATATTAATATTGTGCATTTCTGATCTTCTTATTAAGAAATTATATAAGTATGGTGGTTCTTGAGTATGATAAATCTTATGCAATATGACTAAGCTTAAGTAAGTAATTCTTTCAAACATGGTATGGCATCGCTTTTTCCATTATCTTTGAGAGGGCTGGTAATAACGAGATTGGCCGATAATTGGATATTTCGTTTACAAACCCACTTTTATGTAGGGGTATGACTTTTGCAATTTTCAGTTGATCAGGAAAGTATTTAAAATGAAAACAATAATTAATAAGTTTAGTAATTGGTAATACTAGATTATTAATATTAGACTTGATAATAAAGGTACACAAGCCATATAAATCTCTGCACTTACTTGATTTCAAGGAATTAATCAATTGACGGGTCTCTATTGGGGTAAACTTTTTAAACTGGAACCTAGGTGTATCAGTAATATGGAGAATGCCAATATCATTCGTGATATTCTGAGTAGATATAACTGATTCGGTTAGTTTTCTTGCAACATTGATGAAGTACTCATTGAATGCTTCAGCATTAAGATGCGATATATCTGCGACCCTACCATTATCTTCATTTTGTCTATAAGAATTTGTAATTCGCCACATCATTTTATTCGGATTTTTGGATGATTTAATAATTTGTTTATTCCTTTTTACCTTAGCTTTTTTTATTTCTGCTCTATATGCTCTTTTTAAAGCCAAGAATTAACTTTGTAATTTTAAGGAAGGGCAGTTCTTTAAATGTGAACATTGTGATTATGCAAAATAGTGTGAAACATTCCTACAAGTCCGAAAATGGAAAAAACGCACGTGGATGGCCCAATCCTTGATGGAGCTAGACCAGATAGACGCTTTGTATGAAACAGATTACTGTTTCTCATACATCAGTTTCAAATAAGTACAGTTTGACAGAAGCGTACAATAAAGTGAAACTTTATGGCCGCAAAAGCGACCACAAAATCAACGTTTTTGTGATGATATCCTAAAAATGTTATCTAAGCAATTTTGTCCTCTTGTTTCAGAGTGCAGCAATTGTTCAAAATTGTACGATTTTAATAAATCTACAATTTCACTTGTGTGGCTATTTGCAGTGTTAAAATAAACATTGAAATCCCCACATATCACAATCTTACAATAATTCTGTTTAAAAAGACTGATCAAAATTTTATCCAGTTGCACCAAGAACCTTTCGAAATCAGCGGAAGGGGATCTATATACGGTTAATATGGTAACACGCAGAGAATTACTATGAATAGCTGCAACTTCACTAGTTTTTTCAATTGACAGTGATTTAATTTTATCAAGCGATGCAGCTTGAAGGTCCATTTTTTGTAATATTATAACGCCCCCATGTTTGGAGGTTTGTCGATAAAAAGTGCTTGCAATCTTGTAATTGTCAATTTTAAATCCATTAGATAGGTCGTCATAGCTCAGCCAGTGTTCAGAAAAGCAAAGAAATTCATTTTGATGTTTACTCAACAACAGTTCAATTTCATTGACTTTATTGCGAATCGATTGAACATTTAAATAAAAGATATTGACCGCTTTTGTCGCGACTGGTTTGTTATTAAATGTTTTACACGGATGGTTGATTGACTTTATCGCTTTTTAATCGCTATAATAATCTTTCCTTCGAATAGATGCAAATTTGTCGTAATTCACTTTGAATTGTTAAGCAGGGGTGGTGGGGGGATGAAAAGTTAGAGGTACCGTAATGTTTTTCGATTAGTTTACGATAGAGAAAGATTTTTTCTACAGAAAAAAAAACCTAACAGAAAATGAGCGTTCTGTCGGTCTAGAATACGACAGCTGAAAACTTACAACTTCGTGCACACAAGAATAATTTAATTCTGAAAATGGTAATACATGCATATTCCTCCGTAGGGCTTTGTCTTTGTTTATTTTTAAATAGATAAGAGTTCGCACATTCAGGCTGTTTGCTATGCATTTCCATGCTCCGCAGCCTTTATCTATTCGCGCTCGACGTGGGAAAATAAATGAAGAATTTAATTTATATTTTCCACTTTCCTTTAAATGCCAATGGCTTAATTCTTTTGTTAGTCGATCGCAGTTAAAATGCGCGCAAACTTTTTTTCGATAATTGCAAATCAATCGGGGGCGGCTTAAAAAATGTTGTCAAACATGAAACCAGTCTCGTTTCAAAAAAGGAACACAAAATTAATTAGGAATCTCATAAGAGGCTTTTATTGGAATGAATTTTCAGGCGAACATTTCTTACTCAGTTTGTAGTTGGTAGATCTTACCATCTTACCTAAGCACATTGACTGAAGTTCTCACCTGTAACAAAAAGGAAATCAATGCAGATTAATGCAGTCGTACTTGTAAAATCGTGCATAAGGTGAACGAAGTGAAAAGTTTTCGGGTAAGGAAAATTTTAAATTTCCATTTCAGCTTACGAACACACGAATAATTAACACTTCTCCTCGACGATGAAAGTTTTTAGTAACTTGGAAATTAGTTTCGGAAGAAAGAAAGAAGTTCCGCAGATCTTTGCAATTTAAATGGCGAGACTAATAAAATAATAAAAGCACTGGCTGTATTTGGGTTTTGATTGAATAATTCAAGGCGCGCGGTGAAACACGCGCCGCCGTTATTTGAGTTTTAACACATTTTAACCGCCCCCAGTATTGAGAGGCAACACAGTAAAGTTACACGTACTGCCAACTGCGCTCATAATGGCGCTACCGTTCTATTTTTCATGAATTTTATTTCCTAACAATTATGCTTCATCTGCGCCCTAAATTTTCATGGCTGTTTTCCTTAATTTAGGGGAACTTTTAGAAATTAATTACGTCTCGTTAGAATTATTTTATTACGGACAGGCCGCCATTATTTTCCTTTCCTTCGCACGTAGTTTGGTTTTAATGTTAGGTTGTGTACGCCGGTGCCTAATTATACTTCAACCACGTTGATATCATGTAACAGGCGAGACGGTATTTTGATACCTTTCCATTAAACATCAATTACCTATCTTCGTATACGTTGTTCGTTATCAATTCAGTCAATCGTGTTTGTAGAATGTGGTTGGGTGGTAACGGCTACGAAATTTTTCAAAAATCAAAATTAATTGAAGTAACCCAAATACATGGCATGTACTTTGAGTATTTAGGTTTAATAAAATTTTCAAAATACCCACATTTTATGAATTAATCATGTAAGTGTATGGAACGGACTAATTTTATTTTCCCATTCCACGAAAACAATTTTATTTTTCATGTATAGGCCATTTATCTTACTGCTTGCTAGTTTAGTAGCCTGAACTGTTTATGTTCACTTAACCCAATTAACACCATACACTAACGACATCGGCCAATCGCAGCATCTTCTCTTCGGGTAGACAAAGACGTTTATAAAAACCTGAATCACGTTGATAACCAACTTAGGAAACGCCTACCCTTGCAGCACCTTAGATGGCCAAAACTTTACGACAATCCTCCAGTCGGCAAGACAAAAAAACTTGGACGTTGTACTGAGCACGAACAAACGTAGAACAATAATTTGTCGCGAATTCGGCTGTTGCTAAAAGCGACGCTTTTCTTGTTAACGTCCTATTTAAGGCGAAACCCTTCCTCCGATAATAAAAATTACAACAACCAATTATGTACAGTTGACAACAAAATTATCCCATGAACGCACGTTATTAGGCCAGCAAAAATAGAGGTCGATTCTTTTTTTAAAATTAATTTATCAGACATTAAGAGATAAATCCAAACTTAAATTCTAGGACTTTTTTAACTGCACCGAAAATGCAATAAATCACAGCTACCGGTCTATTAAATTAAGCACTTACTCTTGTAATCGTGGCAGATGCTGGAGTAGAACCATGCCCTTTTGATGATATATTTGTACATGCCATTTATCATTCTACGAGGTGTTTGGTCTAATAGTGTGGGAGATTAGAAAAAAGTTCACACTTTTGAGCAAAGTTATAAAAATGAACCCTTCCTCTTAAAGTTCCCACGTGGCACCACGCTCATTTGCCCCTGTGGTTGCCTACACGAAAAATGTTGACTGACTGACTCTACTAAGCTCCATGTTTGTGAAAACACGTTTAAAATATTGGGGGTCGGGAAAAAAGGAAACGTACGTGAAATCCTTTTCAAAATTTTTGGGAGAACGTATACAGGGTGCACAATATCGAGTGGTACTGCATAGGTTAAATGTGCAATCCCCAAACTCAGGCTAAAAAGAAAAGTTATTAAAGAACCGAAAACCGCCGATTAAAAAAAATGTCCATGATTCTTCTTAATTTAAAGATTAAAGGCCCGTAGGTAAAAATAAAGTTAGTGTGTGTTACAGATACCATGGAAGCTATCAATGCAATTCCGAACACCCTGTACATACCGAATACGTAACAAAGTAACCATTCTCATTTCACTTCCACGTCCACTTCTATACAGCGGGGCCTAAACAATTGGATGATTTAACAGATAGCAACACGATAAGCCCATCGAGCGCACTAATCATCATAAGTCGGCGGGTTTTGTACGTGCTTGTGTTTATTCTGCCGTTTACACCCCTTAATATAGCAGATATTCATTAAAACAAGTACACCTGTCAGCACTGTCGAGTGACGTGATTGTAGCTGACAGAAGGGTTAGGGTGGAAGAGTAAGCATAAAGGGTTCTGATTGTCTGGGATTCTAGAGAGGTTTATTGTCAGTGGTGTGACGCGATGGCTGTTCACACCTACCGGCCACTTAATGTTCCCCGATGTAGACGAGGGTAGCACTGTTTGATGCTGCATCCTGTTTTATGCGCTTTCAATTTGTCCTTTCGATACCTTCAATATTTTACAAGACAGATTTGCAGGTTGTCTGTTAACGTATGTATGTCGACATTGCAATAAAAACACAAAAGGTACTTTAATTAAAACATAAAAAAGCCCTTGTAAATTTATTCAAACGAAAATGCTGGGTTCTTTTTTAGATTGTATATAAAGTGACAGGCCGTGTATTTTTTTAATTAATCGTTTCTCTTTGTGAATGTTATTTGTATCGTTATACAGAAGCCAGCATATCAATAAATTATAAATTACTCTGCCAAATTTGCTGTCATCAGACTGTAGGTACTAAATATACAGCTGACTTCTTTTGGGAGTGACACCCCCAAAAGTCCACAAATTTGTCTTTGTCTTCTCAGCAACCATAACGCGTGGTTATTATAGCCGAAAAAACCCTAATACTTGTCCAAAAAGCGATACCGTTTTTCGAAATCACTTTTTTTACGAAGAAGGTAGAACGAAATCGTCAAAGAAGAAAGTGGCCGCCTTATTTGGTTACCCTACCCTTCGTGATTCCTTCCAATCAGGGACAGACGTAAGCTACTTAGATAGGTCCGTGAAGTTAGCAGCAACATTTTTTTAAAATGCAAAATGCTTTCTTTAGTAAGTCGTATTTGTAACTCACGTGGTGTGGAGATTTTCAGCTAATTTTGGTTGGTATTCCTCAGGGAATTCGGCACAAATAAAACCAAAAAGTGGCGACCGTGACGGGACTCTTTTGGTAGCAAGTGTGGACAAAACCAAGAAGACCCTAGACAGACCAGTAAAAGATACTCGCAGAAAGTATCTAGTTACATTATAGTTACTTCTAATTTACTATACGTAAATTGTTACTTCACATAAAAAGTATCTTAAGTAACAGTGTTTGAAGTATCTAAAAACTTCGAAAGTATCTAAGATACTTTGAAGAATTTAAGATACTTCACAGTATATAAGTCTAGAGTAAATTTCGGAATTTTTTGATATTTATTATGATATCACTTAAGAAATTTGTTAGAGGTGAAAACTACCCCTCTTTCCCAAAACCCATAAAACTACATATTAAAACTTAAGGTGAGTAAAATTTGGTTCAGATGAGTTGAGTAATGATTGTTAGAGGCTTTGGAACATTATTTCAGGATATTTCAACCCTTAAAAATCAACCCTTATTGTGGGTTAATAAAAAAGAGGTATTTACCCTCAAAAAGTTAATAATCTATAATTGACGACAGTTGTTCAGTGTGCATTTTGTTTCAACAAAGTATGATAGATGGTGTATCACACGGTGATATAAACATTAAACAGTTCATAGAGAAGGGGTGTTTGTGTATTTGTGCAAAGGAAAAAGTTCCGGACAGCCGCGCACGTATAATCGATATCTTCCGCGTGGGGTCATATTGAACATCTGTGAAACTATTCTTTAGTGAAAAAAAACTTAGTTTAATACTCTTCATTTTGATATAGCCCATGGTTCTATTTTGTTTCTTTAATTAAAATTCAGATTTTTTAAAGTAGTGATGTTTTTTTTGAATCGCCCTGTATATACATTACATGATGTATAGGTGTATGGAATGGATGTAAGTGTGTAAAAAAGGTTCTAATGTGTAGTATACGAAATGTATACCGGTCGTGTAGATAATCATGCTCCGATTTGTGGTTTCAGAATTTCTCGAAAAAAATAGTGATTCGTTTTTTAATCATAACTCCTTTATTTTTATGATCGAAAGTGTATTAAAGAAAACATTTTGTAAGTTTTTGCAAAAACTACAAGGCTATTTACATCAAATCCCTTTAAAACTCTTAGTGTTAAAATAGAGTGACCGTAATGGGCTGAAAAAAGGTAGTGCTCCCACGCTTTAAACTCCTATATCTCACTTGATTTTTGTCGTACAGAAAATTCCCGGTGAGGAAAATATTTGGAATTAAAATTGCTACAATTGGATGCTGTAGCAATTTTTACGTATCTCCAGTTGTGTTGTAGTTATTTTGAGGAGAAGGACGTTTTTCACAAAATTGCAGAAGTTCGTTTTTCACTTTTATCTCGAATTATTTCAAAATTAAGCCTTTTAAACTGGTCGCACTACTAGAATGTACTAATAATACGTAATTAGAGAAAACTGGAAAAGGAGAAGAACTAATTTTAATTAGGGTGGAAATTAGGGGGTTGCTTGCGCTGATTTTTTCGCTGAAAAAAGTACGGACCTATTTTCATCGTAACTCCCTTAATTTTTATGCTAAAGTTTGTTTAAAAAAAAAGAAAGGTTTTTTTAAATACCTTAAAGAATATTCTACAAGTTTGTCTCAAAAAATGCATAGTTTTGCCGTTATTTGACTGTGAAACTCTCTAATTTAGCGTTTGACGAATAAGAGCTAACCTTTAACAAGCCACATCAGGGTTCGTATTGGTCAAACAGCAAAAAAAAACAGTTTCTTTGTTTTTTTAAAAGCTACGATTTTGTTCTCCACAGTTTTTTTAGTAAAATGCATACTTTTCGAGTTTTTCGCGAATAACCAATTAAAAACATTGATCTTTTCTATGAAAAACTCATACCTTCGGTCCCAAATAACTAGAGAAGTATTAACCGAAAAAACGTATGGAACATTTTTTGCTTAGAATTAATGTTGCTATCTATGCCTGTGTTAAAATTACAATTACTACCCCCGTGAAACCGCCCTTTGGCATGATATAGATTTTGATCCTGACGCTAAGTTAATCGATTCATTTTGAAAAAAATTGCCAGGGCAAAACCTTTATTTCCTGGACTATAAATAAAAAACTTTATTGGATTGTAACGCAAATTAACGAAACACAGAAAATGAAAACCTAAACATTTACATAGTACTTTCAAGTAACATTTAATGACCTAACCAAAATTTATTTTTCATAACATTCTAGATTCTAGATAGATTATTTAAAACAGCTTTACATGAAAAGAAATTAACAAACAGTTCAATAAGCTAAATCCAATAAATCGATAGATAGACGTAGTGTACAGGACGAATATCAATTTTTGTACTTGTATTACATGTATGTACGATGTATCTATTTTTTTTTTTTTTTATTAAAAGCATCGACAGCTAAGGTCATTAGCCTATTATATGTCTAACCTATGCAAAACTTATAGTTTTCCGAATACATCAATTTCCTTTAAAAAAGCTAAGTCACATTTATCTTAAACATCTTTATTGGACCGTAAAAGAACTAAACTAAACTAAAAATTAAATATTATTATTATTAAATATTATTATTATTATTATTAAACGTTCAAAATTTTCGTCACTTAGCTTAGCGCATGTCCTCGTGGAGAATCAATAAAAGTGGCGAATGAAAACAATCGCTCTACAGGCGCAGAAGAAGGTCTAAGATACTCTGAAAGTATCTTAGTTACTTTTCGTGGTATCTAGATACTTTAGAAGAGTAACTTGTATAAGATACTTTACAAAAGTATCTAAAACATAGTTATTTTTTGGCTCAAGAGAAAAGTATCTTTGATACTTTCAGTAACTAGATACCGAAAATACTCTTTTTCTAAAAATATTTACAGCTCCGGCCCTAGATTTACACCATTCTTTTACGAAAATTATTGACAAAATTGAAGAAGAATTATCCACTAATACGTATGAACTAATAATCGTACAAAGTCATTAGACGGAAAAATGCAGCAAATTGTCAAACTAAATCAACATTATTTATTTATTTATTTATTATCCCTCTCATGTTCTGGGCCCTCAACAGGCATGCGCCCAATTAGAGAGTGACCCGCATAATGATATTTAGAGGTGCCTCTGCAGAAGGTTATGTTGGATATGATGTTAGATTCAGATGATTATGACACTATTGATGCTGAGGTAGATTTAATGGATAATTTAAGCTCGCAATAATATAAAATAAAATTCCGTTTGCACATTTTATTCTGTCAGAACGAAAATTCCGTTCTCTGGGAAATCAGAATCAAAAAATAGAAAATCTCAAAACTAGAATTTCGTCAATATGCTGGCGATTTGAAGGGATGGCTCGGTTTCTGGAATCAATTTAGTGGAATTAATGAGGATTCTGACATGGAGTATAAGCAACAGTCCAGAGCAAGACAAATTGTAGAAAATTATGTTGGGACAAAAGATAATTATAGAGCTTAGTGTAACATCCGATACTTGTGCTGCCATGTTATATCCTTCGGTAGAATCTTGCTTAGGAGAAGATTTGATTAGAACCTGGCATACAAGTCAGTCTTACTTTTATTGCATCCATCTAGTAAACGATCTTGTTAGATACATTCCAGTACAGGATGGGCATTGTGACATATAGCGCATTACAAATACAAATTGCTCTTTTATAATTATGCTGATTATACTGTGAATTAAATGCAAGATTCCATTAGGTTTTCTACGTAAATATGTTGTTTTTCAATTTACAGTATCCCTTTGTTCCTAGTGCTGGTTTACCTGCGAACCCGCAATATGAATTTCTGACCGATTTACGTGTTTTTATTTATATTTAGATGCAGTATGTTTTCTTAGGGATGATATTCAATACGAGTATGCAGAGTTAAACGATGTAATAAATATTATAGCGATTCGTGGATGGTGCTGTATTTGGAAACATCGATACTACATTCTTAATTTATAATTGAGTTTCTAGCGGCACGTTTCCTTTCTTTTGCGTGAATATGTTATTGTTTACTTACAGGGTGCGTCATCTGGAGGCAAGTGACGTTTTGGGAATAGATATACAGATTTTTAGTTAAAAATAAATTGTAAACAATTCTGTCACAACAGAAAGTTTGCTGTTAAAAGTAGTGGTCAAATATAATTAATCAATCCACTCCAATCATAAATAAATAAATAAGAAATACAAGAAAAAATAGTATACCATTAGTACTTTATTACTAAACATTAATTTATCTGATATACTTACACGAAGCGTGAAAATGAGGTCAACAAAACGTCACCTCGATCAGAATCCTGTGAAACTATTACTGAAGGTCTGCACACTATTTTTAACGTTTTGTTAAAGAATTGGCAGCACCCTACATGCAGCGAAGGATGGTAATTCGTTATAAAACAGAAATAATAATTTCGATAATATTAAAAGCGCTTTTAAACTTTTATCACCAACTTTCGTAATTCAATTTTTGCTTTAGTTCCTGTACGTGCCATAAACTTCAATAATAAAATATAATTTTTATTTCGAACAATGCGCTCGAAATTTCAATCAAAAATGAAAATTCAGTTATTGCGAAACTGTTCAGAATTCAAGCAACGTAACGTCATTTCGCCGTATTTGAAATATCCTTTTAATTACCCGGCGGTATTAATATAAACCAATGAGATTAATAAAATTCAAATCATCGCAAAATTTCGTCGTAATAATAATTAGAACTTTTATAAGCGAGTTATACACGGTAAAAACGTTTTCCTTAATGAAGGCCCCGTTTGCGAAAACAGTTGAAAATTTAAGCGAAATGACAGGGATTGAGGCATAAAACTAACGTTCACATCTAACTTTGCTTTCGTTATTAATTTTCGTTAGAGTTTTCCGAAAGTTGTACGGCAAACGCTGCTGCTGACAAAGATTTAATTCTTTCTTTTCTCGGTCCCAATTGATTTTGGTTTCGAAATCTCCGATATTACGTTTCGGGGCAAAACCCGCTCACGAAACGAGTCGTTTCTTATGGAAGTGTCAACTAAGCAGGTTTTAGTTAATAAATCTTAATCTACTTTGATAGAAAGTTTTTGCCATCATAGGCCTCTTAAGGAATTTTATTGCAAGCTTGCTGATCTCGTTAATAAATGAAATGGTATCTTATTTGTACAGTTCAATAATATGTAACAATAACAAATATTTGAGGAGAGCTCACGAAAAAGTTATTTCGAGTAATATTAACCCTAATATAGACGAAAAAGGAACATTTCAAGCATAAATATTGAACATTTACATCACACGGCCATTTTGTTCTATGTTTTCGATTACTTGACTTTAGCTACTCCTCAAATTTCGTTTTTGTATCCAATTTTTTTATATCTAAAATTATTTATAATATTTTATTTTACAATTATTATGGCGGGCGCAGTTGCGTAACTTCATTTTAGAGGCCCGTTTTCAAAAATATTTGGGGAGTTTTCAGAAATTTTTAACCCCTGAATTTGTTTGTTATTTAATTGTTTCACTTTAAATGTTATTCTTATTTTGATTTGTTTAATATTGCCAAGTTCCTTCTGCCTTTTTTTTAATGTCATCAACTGTTTCGTCCGTGCAGAGGTAAATGCTGGACTGTTAAAATTATTTGGCGGCATTCATCTCGAATTACAACTTCAGTCTAAGGTTACCGTATCCAGGACCTCCAGATACCTTCTGGATTGGAGAAGGTCCAGCTAATTAACAAAGTATTTTATTTACTTTATGTAAGAGACTTCACAATGTTTAACATATAAGTTTAACATATATTTTAAAGAAATTCCAGCGAAAATCACCAACAGAATTAATTCTACTTCTTCTGCTCATCTAGTCGGATTAATAATCCGGCTCCCCACTTAAAATATTTTTGCACGAATTGACGTAAGAGAAGCCATTACGTCTTTATCTAATAGTAAATGTCGAGACATATATGATCTTTCTGCAGAAATTGTAGTAAAATGTTTATTTTTTATTTTATTTTATTTTTCCTTTATTCCTTAGTTAAACTTAATATAAGTGATTTTAGTCTTTAAAAAAATACGCATTCAACTAGGAATGGCTTTAATTTGTCACTTAGTTTTCATAAAATGTCTTTGTTTAGGTCAAATGCATATTATGTAGGGCCGCTAGTATATAACACGCTACCAGAACATGTAAAAACCGTAAATACAGGCAAATTTGTGTGTGAGGTAAAAAAATACTTGCAAGAAACGCTTTTTATTCCGTCTAAGAATATTTAAATTTTAAATATAATAGATTATTTTAGATTTCTACCTGTGTTACTTTTTAAATTGATTTTAAGTGTTATATACAGTTTGTTTTATATGATATGCAAATCTTGTGATCAACTAGACCAAATATATAGTAAAGAGGATGTTTAAAATTATAGGCCGATATCAATACTTTCCATTTTTTCAAATTTTTTTGAAAAAAATCTCAAAAAATCAAATACTGAATTGAATTTTAAGGTCAATAATATTTTAAATAATGCACAATACGGTTTTAGACCAAAAAAAGTCAACGACGGACGCCCTTATAGATCTACCTAATACAATCTTAAATCCATTTAGAAAATAATTATACAACAGGAACTTTTCTAGATTTAAGCAAAGCGTTTGGTTGTGCAAATTACAAATAAGTTGGAAGCATATAATATTGATCAAATTTCCATTAAACTCATGCAGTTATATCTTGAAGAACGCTCTCAAGCTGTTAAAGAGGATGTTTAAAATTATAGGCCGATATGACCACTTCCCATTTTTCAAAAATGTTTGAATAAAATCTCAAAAAATCAAATACGGAATTGAATTTTAAGGTCAATAATATTTTAAATAATGCACAATACGGTTTCAGACCAAAAAAGTCAACGACGGACGCCCTTATAGATCTATTTAATACAATCTTACATCCATTTAATGAAAATAATTATACAACAGGAACTTTTCTAAATTTAAGCAAATGTACGTACTTTTTTGTCTATAAGGGTAAAGTAACTGTTTGCATGAGTACATTTTTCTGTAATAGAGTGATGGTAATAAACTAATGGAATTTTTAAAAATGAAATGGGCATCCCTACGAAAGTCACGTTTTCTCAACTATACCCGTACACACTTTTTGCTAGATCAGTTCTCAAAACGGTAAGTAATACGGTAATAAGAAAGCATCCCTCGCGTTCGTTAATTTAATTCTGCAAGCTCTTTCCTTTTTTTGCTCTCTGGCTAAAGCTCTCTCCTTAATTTCACAGCAACCGGTTTCTATCTCGGCTCTGTGTAAAAATAAGATATAAAAGGATAATTAAATAAATCGTTAGATATTACGTGGACATATTGCGGTAATAATTTATCAATCGTTTTCCAATAAATTTATGACGTTTTATCTTCCCTTAAATTAATAGGACGTTATATTATCTCCAGTAACCGTATTTAAAGCGTCGGCAGTTTCTTTTTTTTATATTTGTGCTATCGATTTCCGTTCGGTCGGTGTCATTAATCTGACGCTAATATCCGTTCGGATGACATTTTTTGAATAAATGGCTTTGCCGAAAGATGATTTCTAGCAACGTATGATGGGGGTAGAGGTCAATTTTCATGCAAATCCCCGCTGTCAGGACCTCTATTTGTCGTAAAACTTGGGCTTATGCCGACGCTCACCAAAGAGTTTTATCTTATTTTACGCCCCGTCGACTGCAGTGTCGCTGCTGAAGTGCATATTAATCAATACTGATGAAGACTCGCGTACGAAGGTGGTTGATGTTGGTTTATGCTATACAAGCAATAACTGATAATCGTGACGTTTTCAATAACGCTCTTAAATGGCTATTGAAATTTAAATATCCACCTTTAGCTACATGTGTATTTATAGATTTTTGAAGTACATTTTGTCGGTTTACAGCACAGCACAATTTAAGAAACTTTAACTGATCGATCACCGGAAATCCGGATGGGTAAATAGAAAACGTGCTTATCGAAGGCAGTAGCGGCTTCTTTGCAAGATCACACACGAAGACTGCATGCACACTCACAGTGACGTAAAGCAAATACAGGTAATTTAACTTAATTTTTAAGTCAACGCGAATCTTTGACTGTGCATGTTTTCAGTATTGGAATTTTTGCAATTTTCCAAGTAGTTTTGAATACAACTGAGTGTACGGATACTAAACTTTCACGAATAACAAAGTATAATATGGTTTTTAATAGTTTTATAAATTACATAATTATGATTGCTCAATGCTCGGTTTTTAGGCTGAAATAGAAGTCTATTTGCTTAGTGAAAATTAGCCACCAGTTTAAATGGCAACCACTGGTATATAACATCGGATAATATTAGAAGCTATGCGTGAAAACAAGCGTCATTTTAAAATAAAAATTAGCTGATATGTACTTTCCCAAAAAAAGCTCAAGCAATAATTTTACCTTCAATAGAGAACATCTTAGCACGAGATTATGTTGTAGGTGTTGGACCCATTGTAGGTTCAAATTGTATGCGTCTAGAATTTCAAATTTTTTAAAATTTTATTTTTAATCACAACGGTATCGCCGTCAATGGAACTTTTATTACTGCAGGAAAATACGTAATATCGGCGCAACGAATTATTTTATCTAATGTTTTCCCATCTACCCCACACAATGAGAAGAATGTTTAAAAACAAACGTATAAGAACCCTGTCCCCCGTTTCGTTTATAGGGGCGGGCATAGGCATAGAAGGTCATTATTTTGTACAGTTTCCAAAGTCAGGTGTGCATACTGTACAGCGAGTATTTTGCCCGATTCACTTGTCATTAACTTTGAAGGCGACGATCATCCAATTACTTTAATGAATAGTAAAATTAAACGTTTTAATTGTATGAAAATGAGATATTTTGCTACTAGATGCACCAAAATTTCCAAACAAGAGCCATGTTTACTCAGAGAATCTGGATTATCTAACCAACCTTTTGCCTTGAATGAAATTTCACAACAGATGATATTTTCAACCCATAGTGCCTCACATGCAACGACCATTTTTTGAGAATTTACAAAAACTTTGGCCAAATCAATCTCTTAATCATCTTGAACCATAAAGACTTTAAACATTTCATGGTAAATGTCAAAAAGAGTGAATCGCCAATTACAATCGCTCAAGAATACACTATGACTCATTTCCATGATTGCCTAACCAATACCATACATCACAACGAGAGCATTAAGGGAAAGATCCAAACGGATTTATTTCAAAATGATGATGTAATGTGCTGACGGGGTGAGATTAGAGATAGAATAGAAGTTCTGTTGTAGAGTTCGGGCGGCTTCGGCAGGATCGTGATGGGTAACGGGGATTGCTGTATCAGTAGCATAAGCTGCAGTAGTTGTGTTGACGCTAGTTGGTATAACGACCGGGTACAAAACATATAGGACCGGTCCCAGGACACTTCCCTGGGGGACTCCGGATTTGATAGAATATAGTTCCGAGACCGCTGCTCCATACTTAAGTTGGAATGATCTTACTTCAGGCTGCAGAGCAGTATTCCTTATCTTCGAAGGCATGATTGATGGTGTCTACAACCCTATGTATCTGCTCAATTGTGAAATGTGCACTTCGAAAGCCAAATTGGTATTCGGGTATGAGGTTTTCAACTTGAAGGATTGGAGAGAATCTTTTGAGTAATAATCGTTCGAAAAGTTTTAAAAGGAGGAGTAGCAAACTTATTGGTCTGTAAGAAGTTGGGTCGTTGATTGGTTTTTCCAGGCTCTTGGATATGAATCACTTGAAAAACTTTCCATTGAACTGGAAAGATTTCTGTCCATAGGATGGTATTGAAGATTAGCAGGATTAGCCTGATTCCTTCAGTATTCGCCCAGTGATCAGGATCTTAGCGATCATTGTTTCCACTTAAACGGAAGAGAAAGGTTTGATTGGGAGCGATAATATTTATCTTTCTTTATTTTGATGGGCCGTCTTAAAACTTCGACTGCCGTCGATACGGCCGATACAGGTTTCAGCAATTGTTGCTTTCCATACTTCAATTCTCAAACAAAAATTTTTGGAATAAAGGAGTTAACGCATCACTACTGGAATCACCGTTTCTACCGGCTGAACAACCACCGAAAATTGGTTTATTTTATTCATCAAGCCAGTTTTGTTTCTCATCAAATTCTGTGTTACAAAGCAAAGTGAAGTCATTTTAAAATTTCTTATTTTAGACCCACCGCGTGCGGGTCTATATGTACAGGGGTTCAGGGATTTTGTTTTATTTCTTTATTGTGTTTGTGGTAATTTGATCACTATGCGAAATAGTTATTTACATAAAAGTAAGGAAAATGACAAATGACTGGCGAGGAAATATTTAAGTACAAGAGGCCGAATACTTCAATTTCTGACTCAAGTAATGTCATTTTACTGGCGAGTTTTGTATTAGATTTTACCGGAAATCGTATTTTAATATAAAATTTTAATTTTTATACAGAACTTTTTAATAATGCCAATCTGTCAATGATGACAAGAGTCATTATAGACATTTAGCAATGTGACAGGTGCGGCTCGTAAAGTGACAGGCGGTAGGTAAAGTAGACTGGTCTGCCTTCATCATGGAAACTAACATTTTCCTGACATAAAGCATGAAAATGAAGGTTTCATTTCAATTTTGGATAAAATAACAAAACGTACCTATGTGTTGCATTGTGTATTTAAACAATGGTCGGTAGTCAATTGACGAAGCGATCGCTAAATTTGTCCAAAAAAAATTGGAAAACAGTTTGAGGAATTTCTAAAATGGTGTCAAGGAAAAGAAACTGAAAACTGTACTTACTTTTAAAAAAAATACGCTATTATATTTTAGTTGTTCCTGGCTGTCTAGCTGGTTGTCCGGCTGAGATCTCAGCAATTACAATAACTAGAGGCTTCAAATTTTCACTAAAAGTAGAAAGCAGAAGTGCCTCTAGTCTATTTTGAGTTAAGCCCCATTCACATAGGTGGTAGTGCGGTGCCGTTGCCTTGTTGTGCGGTGCGAATCGGTGCTGTCAAGTTGACATTTGCTTTCACAATCACCGCAAAATTGGCACGCCTACACAAGTATGACCAATCAACGACAACAGCAACAAATATGTTGCACTTCTATTGGTGCTTGCTAACGGTAGTGCAGAAAGTTTGAAGTTTACATACTTTCGGCACGCGGCTGCAATTCGTTATAACGCGCAAGCTGCAAAATGCCAGGCGCTACAAAATACCATGTGCTTTAATAAAAAAAACAAACACACGCCGCTGACCGGCCAGCTAGCTCTGTTGACCAAATAGTAAACAGCGGAGAGAGCAAGACTAATACACAGGGTAGTGGGTGACAGAATTAATACATTTGGTAATGGCTCATCATATATCATCGATTCCAAATAAATCTTCACTACTTACTTTTGTGGCTTCTTGTAAATTTCCTGGGCGCCACCTAATTCCATATTAAGTTTCGCTTACACTACCGGAACTAGGAAAGGTAGCTTTAACTTTAAAATAGGCAACTAATGACCCACAAATAAAAAGTTTTATTCGGTGCCCTGCACCATGAAATAAATTCAAACTTGCACAACTTAGATTCCCCACTGGGAATTCATAATCTTATTTAAGGTAAGCAGCAACTCAAAATATGAATCCTCCCAACGTTAACAAAAGAAGGGGTTTACATAAAATTTCCCATAAAATGTTGAATAAAATACACCAGAATCTCTGGAGTTAACACACAAATATCGTTACAGTGGCAAAATAATGAATTAAATTGAAAATAGATACCTTAATTTATAGCTTGAGTGGGCAATGAAATTATTCGGTTCTTACGAGCTCGTTCGTACCTTACATAAATTGTTATCACTCCATAACGAGAGTAATCTTTTGACTAGCTAAAATATTGTACCCCAAAAATGTCAAGCTTACCAATTAACAGTAATAATCTTGGCTCTATGCAGGCCAATTAGCAATTGATCACCACCGAGGTGGGTCAAATGCAAACACACAAATTTACAAAAAGGTTTAACAATGCTACATCACCGTACGATCAATATTTAGGTCTTCTTTTCCACAGGTCCTGGTATATGATTGCACGTTGAATGGCAAATGCTGCTCTAAGTGTTACACAAAGTGTCGGAAGTAAGGTAGCGGCTTCAAGATATGTACGACTCGGCCATTAAGTTATTTCAATGGTTTGATGCTAGATCGTACACACTGCACTCCAGTACGCTTAGTCGATTTACTTTCCTATGCCCCCTTATCCGCAACACAATGTGGTCTATAGTTTCGTTTCACAGGTAAACAGTCGGATCGTAGTTCTTGACCCCAATACGTGAACTCTAAAATAATAAACTAATGGGTGGTACGTTTTTACACAAGAATAAATGCGAACCTCTACATGGAGAGAGTCAACGGAAAATAAAAGAGCTTCGTGAACGTACGAAAGTGAATGGAAGTTATCCTACGATCGTTGTCAGAATGGTCCCCTAAAATAGAAATAACGGTAGTGTGGATTCGAACACACAGAGAACTTACAATTATGCTTACGTTCCTTTAGAAGAACTCCTTTCGGATTAAATGGTTACCATGCCCAAAAAGAAATGGCAGGTACAATGATGGTTCACTTGTTTTTAAAGATGCTTTCGCCAAATTGTTGAAAACAAATGAACAGGAACTAAATTAGCACTTAAATCAGGATGAACCGCACGACCGTTCTCTTCGGGTTAGCAAGTAAAACACGCTGAATTTTTCCATTTCCGGCCCCAATGAAACAACGAAGTTTTGCTCCAACCAATAACGCGGTCAATCGAAGCTTACAATACCATATATGGTTACGGTATCAAATTACATAGGTTATCTAAAGCGGAAATTGGCTTTTAGACCAATAATAGAAATATAAAACATTAAAACGGGCAGGTACGGAAATAAACGAATGTGAAGGTTACAAAAGGTGACTACCACAGAATAGAAAAGTTATAAACAGGGTGATTGAAATGGAAATACGAACAAAATGTTGATATAATAATAAAACTGTTACATCGTCTGCACTGCACAGCACATGTCATTGTGAATTGTCATATGGATATGCGTATTTCAAACTTTTATACAAAGGCACCGCACCGCAACAGCACTGTACTACCACCTATGTGAATGGGGCTTTAGATTACTCGTAAGATCGATAATTTTAAACTTTGCTAATAAAATACTGATCTCTATTACTAAAAATGCGCTTTGGTCATATATATGCTGATTTACCTGTCTTATTTAGGGATCTCCTCTAGCTGAAATTGTCACTACAAAAGGGGTTTTTTGAAGGTTGTACTGTCTTCACAATGACAACAACGGAAATAATGAATTTTTATACTGATAAAAATAAACACAGACAACATTGGAAACATTTACGAATGCATTGCTTTCTATAAAATGGTCTAAATATTAAATTTCTACCTGGTATAGATCTGAATATTTAATTTTTAAGTAGACGTGGCCATCTCTTTTACTTATAGGTACTATTCGTTCAATAATTTGAATTAGGGTTGTTATCCATTTACATTTTAACCGCAAGCTGGTTGTTTTACATTGACAAAATAAATTGTGAAATACCGCTGAATTTGATTCCCTTGGAATCATACAGTTTTATAATCAACCTTTGTTGGACAAAATTCTTTTGTTGATATGGAAACTTGGAGTTCTTACAGCTACGGGATTGGTTAAATACTCAGGAGATTTCTTTGATGCTTTCTTATACCGACCGACCTCTTAGAATGGGGGGTCTTTAATGATGGCCAATTGAATTGCAGATTTCGGTTGTTGTTCCTTCCGGTCAGTACAAATTTTGGGTTGTAAAAAGATGTAAATGTTTCTTGACGGATTTTATCTCACGTTAGATTTTGGTGAACCGGCACCTTTCTTGTCAAACTAATGCCCGCGAAATACGCACGTAACTTTCACTAAGGGTAGCGAAAACCATTGCACTCTTTCTATTATAATCCAAGAAACCTCACTTTCTCGCGTTGTTTTATATTGAAATGGACTGTAATTCCCAAATTTTTTGCACTTACCCTTTAGATGTAACTTCTCCGCACAAAGGGATAAGGACAAGGGACAAGATTACGGAATGGCAAGGGTAAATGCAAGGTTGAATTTGTCAAGAAACTACTAGTTCGTTAATCGTCCTTTACTTATTTCACAGAGCGAATTTTAGTTGCTTTTATTAATTGTATCAGTAACCGAAATCGACTAATTCTCGCGACGGACTTAATGCGAGTGTCCAGTTGAGTTATCTACTCGACCCTGGCAGATTAGAATTATATGGGAAAATCCGGAAAATAAATGTCATTATTGAATTATGCTTTTAAAACCAAACACGCGTAATTTTTCCACTGGGGCAAAATGTTAAGTTCCAGAAAACTACTGAAAAAATGGACACTGATTGTCGCGTTGATCTGTATTAACTTTTTCTCGAACGCCAAATGCTGAGCTAAACGCAGTACTGACCAAACGCTACTCTCGTCTTGACCCTTTTAATTTCACAGAAAGTGGGTCTCCTCTCTATACTAAACTGATTTAAAACGCCTATTTCATGGTGGAAAGCAATGACGGCGATATTTCGTTCATTTTCATTGGTTTTCCAACTCTAAAGTTATCTACAAAAACGCCGATATAACAGAAGTTTACTTATCCTTTTCCCGAGGAAGCTTAATTCGCAGTGTAAGATTTGGAACATTATATAACCTCTTTATATAGCTTTAGAAAATGGTGAAAATTCAGTAAACAATAAAAGGCAAATTGATGAAAAAATGTTGGATTGACCCTTTTGAATTAAAACCCTCTACCACTATATTCTTCTGTCTCCAAGATTAAGTAGCCGTTTTCATCTTGTAAGTGCAAAAACGTTTTGCTTAGAATTGTCATTATTTTGATATTTTGTGACCAGTCATTCTCCTGCGACGAGGACGGGTTTTGCGGGATGGTTCCTGAACGAAGTGGCTTTAAGTTAGTTACGTTAAGGGTCCTTAATTTCGGATTTCAATCCACACACCACCCCCGACACCCGTACCATTGAATATCCAACTCCCCTGATATTCAATGCCCGTACGTAACATAAATCGTCTTACCGCATCACGTATAAGCAGATTATAGCATCAATTGATTATGTTATTCATAGGAGCTCGTATAGATCAACAAACTGCCATTAATACGGCAGGTATTAGATTACGACCGCGCTTGTTTCCGAATTAACGTTACAAATCGTCTGTTATTACAGGCGTACGCTATTAACGCCAATCCTAAATAATATCGCGAAACTTATAATGCATCCAGTAATTAAATTTCCTCAAAACGTCGCTTCAAGTTTAGGTGACAGAAGTAAGTTGCTCTTAACTTTGCATGTAATTAAGTTATGAGTAAGATCGTAACAAAATCCGTAACGTTTTGCTTTGCTCTAAACTGGCATAATAACGTGCGAAGTACCTGCATTGAAACTAGACGAATTTAGTATAGGCGAATCCAAAATTACTGTAATTAACGTCTAATTATTCTGGGCCGTGTACCTAACGTAAAAAATCTTCCATTTTCGACTGTAAGGAAGTCACGAGAAAATATACGATATAAAATGTGTCTTTATTATATTTTGTGTGCACGTTCTATAAAAGTTCCTATATCTAAAGCATTGTTAGCTAAACAGAAAGGAAATACTGTGGTTTTATATGAAGTAAGGAAAACCATTAATTTTTATGACAGTTTTAAGTATCACTTTACAAATTTCTCTGACTGTTACTGCCGTATAAAATACGTGAGTACCCGATCATATAACGTAAAGTTAGGGAAGCTATTGCCGTTTTATATCATATTTATGGTACTATCTGCATTAGACCATTATCCTAATACCTTTGGTACTGGAACTCAACGAGATTCTGTCGAGTTCCTTTAGGTACAAAATGTGGAGTGGTTTCCTTCATCTTTCTCGACGGATCGATTGCTTAAGAACTCTTTCCTGGGAAACGTTTTTAAATTTGTTGTAGCAGTTTCCGGCTTTTACTATACCACTGTCCGATTTGTAAATAGATTTTAATTATATTCTATATCCATATCTAAATTTCACTACTAAGGACGTTTACTGATACCACATGTGTATGCTATCAATAAAAAAAAGTTGCTATCGTCCGATTCCGACTGATATTAATTCTCCAACGCATATACTCCGTTCAAT
This sequence comes from Photinus pyralis, assembly GCF_008802855.1. Taxonomy (NCBI): domain Eukaryota; kingdom Metazoa; phylum Arthropoda; class Insecta; order Coleoptera; family Lampyridae; genus Photinus; species Photinus pyralis. Next base: position 45,243,477 of record NW_022170403.1, read on the forward strand.
ATCTATTGTCCAAGTAGTAGGCCATGTTAGGGTGATGAAATTCACTGTGTATACTGTATATGTGCTGTCACTCATTAGGTTATGTCCATTTTATACAAAATGATAATTTCCTGTCAATGAGCAAAACCTAGTTGCCAGATTTAGTTTTGGATTTTGTGGTAATTTTGTTATAGGTTAATACGTATAAATTTCATGAGAAACAACTTGCTCAATACGTTTCATACTTTATTGAGTAGGCAAATGGCTCTAATGAACATTATTAATTTCAAAATGCTGTTATATATTTACAATTATATGCTTAGTAATAGCTAGATACCTAACTGCGCTTGAGTGTAGTTCTTGCTTCTACGGTGCCATTGGAATGTTCTTCCTTGGATCTTTTGTTTTCCGTCTGTGCTGTTTGATGATTAGTACATTTCTGTTAATCTTATTTACGGCGGGTAGCTTCCTATTCTTTGGGGAACCTTTTAGTCGTAGAGCAGCTGCCTGATGGAAGTAATTAATTAACCACCCAAAGGGCTGTAACTTTAGAACTAGTAGCCCAATCTTGGAACTGTTTGAAATTAAGGATTCTACAGGCCACATTCTATAAGAAAATTTTTTTCCGGGTCGATCTGAGATAATTTTTTTTTCGGGGCTCAAAAAAAGGCAGTGTATAACCTTCCTTTTTTACCAAAAATCGACTACACCAAAATTTCTCGGGAAAACACTTTTTCTTATTAATTTGGGTGCATAGAATCCAAATCAATTCGTACTTTTTCGATCAGACTTCTCAATCAAAAATTATAGACTAGAAACCAATTTTGAAAAAAAATTCAAAGGGCTGTAACTTTTGAACTAGTAGCCCAATCTTGGAACTGTTTGAAATTATGGATTCTACCTCGTTACTATTTGAAGTTTGTAATAGATTACACCCTTCCAAAAATCCAAAACGAGACCCCGCATGCAAAACAGTAAAACGCTCCCTTCTGATTTAATTTTAGATGGATTACTTTTAATTTCAGAATCGTGTACCCATTTTCGGACGCTGGATCCATTTTGAAAAATCCAAGTTTCGTCCAGATACACGAATGTTATATTTTCACTTGAATTTTGATATTGCAAGAATTTCCTCAAAAATGTAATTTTGGATGCAACAACATATTTTTGTTCACAGAGAATTTTACGTCCATTTACGTGATTGTATTTATAACCCATTGATTTTAGAATGTTGTATAAGGTAGTTTTCCCCTTATCAAAATCAAAATTTTCCCGCGCGTCCCTTAGTAAGTCAGCCAAAGTAAAGTGTTCATTTTTCGAGTGATAATTCCAATTCAGTCGTTGCAAATCTTCCCGAAATGAAAAATTTTTACATTTAAGTTTTAGGTCGAGGGCCAAAAGGTTTCAATTCATAAGTATCCAGCCGGATAATTCTTTCAATGGTTTTTTCTGATACCTAGAATGGTACAAACCCCAAAATTAGACCGAAAGTTAAGTTCAATGCATAAATACTCACATCCCAAATGTCACTAAGCCGGGCTAAGATTTCCGCTTTCCTTAGGTCTGGCCTGTCTGTTTTATAATGCCTGTAGGCTTTTAAAATTTGCATTTTCGCATCTGAATTTATGATTTTCGGCATATTTGCTTAATAAAAATCACAATTGACTGATACGTATCCATGACGCCGATATTCAAACATATTAGGTCTAGTGGCAAACAAAGTGTGAAAGCACTGACAACATTGTACGTTTAACCTCAAATAGTTCCTGTACTTCGCAGCTGATTCTGATAGGGAGTTTTAATTTTATTAAACATAAAAACAAACTTCCATGACTACCTACTTGGACAATAACTATTGAACGGAGTATAATGTGAAATTTATCAATCGAAAGTGAACCCATATAGGTTTCCTGCGTTTCTCTTCAAAAAGTGTTCATTATAAACACGCAACCTTATGATGCATGGATACTCGTTTGTTCAAAATTTCGTGTTCCTATTTTTGACAAAAATGTCAAGGAATTTTAGGGCTAACCATCTTCCTCTAATTCTGTTTTAGATCCATGAAAGAATTTTGTCCTACAAGATGTCACTCTTGAACTCAAAATTGGTGTGTCAAAACATAGTTTAAACTTCACCCTTAATTACTTGAAAATATTGCTCTTTTGAGTCAGTGAAGAAACGTGCTACCCAGCTTATACATCTCATTATTTCGAAGTGTCCAATAACGTTGTTCATTACCTGCTTTTCCATCACTTTGATTGATTATTGGCAGAAAGTGGTTTTCATTTCACGAATTTTCCGTTGGAATATCTCGAGATCATAAAGTAACGGAGAAATTGATGCCACGTCTTAATACTCAACGCGTCCTCAGTAGAGCAACACTGTCTATTCGAGCGGGTTTCAAGCCATTTTGTCGAAAACGTACGATGGCAGGTTAAATGTGTAGCAAAAACGTCTGTATTGCAAGTTCGAGCGCACGTAAGCGGAATGAATCTGACAGTCATGGAAGAGTGGTTGAGTTACTGGATAGCCAACATTTCCACGGAGCATTTCCGCAGATATGCAGCTAACCGGAAAATCCGCAGCACCGATATCTTTTAAAGAACGAACCGCACCGTCTTACGTTGGGAAATTTATTTTTTTTCGGTATTACTCTTAGATCAGTGAATTGGTTGACGGCGGCGTTCATGGACTATTTCTTATCCCTCGGTCCGGAATACGTAATCAATCTGTGAAAATACTATAGGAAATAAAACCCCCGTCGTTTTTTCTTCTGTATCCATTCCGCTATGTACTTATAGACTTGCTTAATCGGTGTAGGTATTATACACAATTACATTACCATTCAAATAACAAAGTGATATTTATGCGTTAACTTATAATCCTGGCCTGAACTTTGTGATTTAAAGTGACACGCTTTACCTATATTTTGGTCATACTTCCAAGAATGCTTTTCTGATTTGACGTTCACTCTAAATCAAAGATCAATACACTGCAATTACTCCAAGTGAAAAAATGAGGGTAAAGAGGCCGAGCATGGAAAATAGGTAAAATGATACAGGAACAAGATAGCACGTATAAAAGAATTACTGCCCCTTTGTGCTGTACACAAATTGTGCTATTATAGGCTAAGAAAATTTTAAGGTGTTTGAGAAGGACGTTATTAACTAACGAAGTTTTAATTTTCGAGCTTCATCGCAAAGAAAGGCGACGAGCTGGGGAAAGCTTGATCCCACCATGGGAGAGCAAAATTTTGTTTTAAAACAGTAGCCGCCCACCGCTTGCCCTTTAGAATTGCTGGGGCCGCCGATAAGTGTTTTCCCGAGAAATTTTGGTGCAGTCGATTTTTGGTATAAAAAAAAATTGTCTCAGATCGACCCGAAAAAAAAAATTTCTTATAGAATGTGGCCTGTACAATCCATAATTTCAAACAGTTCCAAGATTGGGCTACTATTTCAAAAGTTAAAGCTCTTTGAATGTTCTTTCGAAATTGGTTTCTAGTCTATAACTTTTGATTGAGAAGTCGGATCGAAAAAGTACGAATTGTTTTGGATTCTACGCACCAAAATTAATAAGAAAAAGTGTTTTCCCGAGAAATTTTGGTGTAGTCGATTTTTGGTAAAAAAAGGAAGGTTAAGTATTCAAATACTATGCGAAGTATTCGAATACTTCTCAAAGTATTCAAATACCTTGCGAAGTATTCGAATACTTTACGAAGTATCCAAATACTTTGCGAAGTATTCGAATACTAAATATTTGTGGAAGTATTTGAGTTACAAAAACAAATACTGCTTCCATAAAAGTATTTAATTACAAAGTATTTGAATACTTTAAAGGATTTGAATACTAAAAAGTATTTACAAAATCGAATACTGCCCAGCTCTGGTCGGGATTATACTTAAGTACAATCCTCACTTACATCTCGAGAATACGTATAATCCCGACGATCAGATCTAGCAGAATCAGTTCTTGCCAGTGGAAATTTTAACAATCACAATTAAGTACGTGCAAAATTTGTACTTAGTTGAAAATTAGTGATGAGTAACGGATATAGGTAGACAAATTTTAGCGTATAATAGAAATAAGTTCCACGGCGGTACAGCAACAAATCATTATAGAGGAAATTACTCTAGCTGTAGTCCATCACTAAATTAGGTACCTAGGAACGTTTTGATTTGATTTGATTTATTTATTATTCCTTTTGACAATTATCGATATTGTATAGGAAGCGTCAAGTATAAGTATATGACAAACAATTAATGAGACAATAAACTATGACAAACATTAGATACATAAAATAGACAATTCAACATACTACTTCTCATTACAAAATTTGAAATATTCGGCGATGGAGTAAAACAATTTTCATTTAAGTAACTTTTAAGTTGACGTTAGGGGTAGTAAATCAACAAATCATTTTAGATGAACTCAGTTTAGAGGAAATGGCCGCACAAACTTTAACCGTGACAGTAATGGAAGAAATTTAACTCTAACGCATATAGGCCTAAACATTTTAACCAAAATAGCAGTATAGGGGTAGAAGTTACTCCAAAAATTCAAATATTAGGGTATAACAGAATTCGTGAAACGGGCAAAACCCAGAGCTGCGCCCTCTGGGAAACAAATAAACCAATACAGAGCTGTTAATATTTTTCACATGAAATTATCTTATTCTGAATATGTCGTCATTTTCTCTCCGCAATCTCATTCGAATTTAAGTTTTCTAGTAGATACTCAGGCAGACATATCAGTTATTAAAAGTGGATCTATATCGGATAATAATTCAGAGGAAAATTACGTACATTATAAAAGGAATAACCCAGAACACTGTTAAGTACATCAATTGGTTCAATAATATAACAATTATAATTTGGGTAAAGTTAAAGGTTTATGTGATGAATTTGCAGATATGTTTGCACTCGTATTTGCATTAGAGGAGAATACAGCTTCAGTCAATAATTTTTATGAGCAAAAACTACGCCTTACCCCAGTTTATATTACAAATTATAGATTACCTTATTTTCATAAAAAATAAATTAATAAACAGGTAGAGAAAATGTTAAAATCGGGTATAATATAGAGCATAGTAGATCAGCATATAATTCCCCAGTGATTTTAGTACCTAAGAAATCCATAAACGGTGAGAGGAAATGGAGGATGTGTATTGACTTTGGATTAATTAATAAAAAATTAATTCCAGATAAATTTCCATTACCACGCGTCGATGACATTTTAGATAACTTGGGTAGAGCAAAATATTTTTCAGGCTTAGATTTATTTTCAGGATTTTATCAAGTCAAGTTACATCCAGATTCTCGAAATATTACTTCATTTAGTACAGATCAAGGTAGTTTTCAGTAAACAGTTTTACCATTTGGACTTATTGTTGCTCCAAATTCTATTCAGAGAATGATGTCAATTGCTTTTTCTGGTTTATGACCATCATCTTGTTTTTTATACCTAGATGATTTAATAGTGCTGGGATCCTCTGAAAATCAGCATTTGAAAAATCTTAAAGAAGTTTTTGCAACTTGTAGGAAATTTAATCTTAAATTAAATCCCTATGAATGTTAATTCTTTAAAAATGAAGTTACTTATTTAGGGCACAAATGTACTGATAAAGGAATATCGAAAGATAAGGATGCAACCAAACGTTTTATTGCATTTTGTAATTACTATAGAAGATTCCTTCCTAATTTTGGGAGCATTAGCATATCCATTAAATAAATTAACAAGGAAAAAATGTGAATTTAGATGGACAGATGAATGTAAATCAGCTTTTAATCAACTTAAATCATTTCTTTGTGAACCTCCAATTCTTCAATACCCTGTTTTTCAAAACCATATTTTATTATAACCAGAGCTGGGTAAAATACTTTTCAACATCTATTTAAAATAGAAAATATAAAATAAAAAATGCTAATTTATTTTAAATACAAGATACTAAATAGGTTTGATATTTCTATTTAAAATACCAAATAGAAAATAGGTATTTCAACTAAATATTTCAAATAAGTACCTATATACCTGTTACATTGAGAGTTATATTATTATAATATTCATAAAGGATAAGAGTATATTAAAAAATCGTTTCTCACGATTTAACCATTTGCTTTAAGTAAAAGCAGTTTTTCAAGGTGTGCGTCTGTTAAACGCATCTTCTCTTTGGTTGCATAATCATCCCTTCATAGGAATACAAGCGTTCCACAGGAGCTGACGAAGGAATTTTAGGAATTGTAGTGTTTATCTTTTTAATGAAGGGAGGTATTGTGTCATATTAGAATCCACAGTTTATGTAAACACACTTGTAGAGTACAGTATGTAATTGGGTTGCATTTTAGCCATTACCTATCATTGCTTAAATTGTCAACTATGCAACCTACTTAGGTACAGATGCCGACGATTCGAGTTACCTGGAACGCCACCGTCCCTAATACTGACCAGCAGGTTTCCGCGTCTTCTGGTGGCGCTTGAGTCAGTCCGGCCGTTTGCCCGTCCATCCGTTCCGTCGGCCGAACAGCCACGTTACCGAAAAGAAAACCATCTAGTCAAATTAGAATCCAATATCCTCACTTGTACGGAAAAGTACTCATTTACAAATCTCAGTTCTGTCAAACCTTTTTTTTACTATGATCAATAGACAATTAACGCAAATCACAACAGGATTACCAGTTCACAAGTCAAGAACCGCCCACATTCAACGTTAAGCTTTATACGACGAGATTGAAACAGCAATAAATCTGAAATTAAACTAAATTGAGGTTTTTGCACATTTCATTTGGGAAATGTAAGGAAATCGTATTTGTAAATGCAAAAGTCGACTTTTCAGGGTTTTAACTAATTCGGTAAATGGAAGGGTTTCGCTAAATTTAAATAATTTCCAGCTAAAATTTTATAAATGCAAATGATTCCACAAAAAGTTATGGTATACAAAAATGCTAAAGGAAACAAGAAGAAAAGCAGTTTATTTAAATTCGTATATAGACGCAACTGTGAGTTGAATATTAACTGCTTATTTATTTATAATATTATTCAAACATTTTGAAATAAAATGCAAACTTCTTGAAGATATCCAAAGTTTAGACCTACGTATGAAGCTTATTTTATTGTATTCCCATGCAAACAACTTAGTTTGGTTAAGTTTATACTCTGTTCGAACGACAAAGGACACTTTTGCATTTTTCAGTAAATAATGATTGTTGCGTGTGGAATATTTATAGCGCAATGATCGAGTAAAGAGCCGGAGAAATTGCACCGAAAATACGAGCAACAAGCGTCGCGAAAATCGCGGAAAATCTTTTATCCCGGTAAACAAGCTAACGCTATACAAATAATCTCGTGTGTAAAATTGACAGTCCTCATTTGTTACTTGAAAAAAAGTTCAACAAGTTTTAGTATTTAGAAAAATACGAAAAGAAGAAAAGTTGCAGAAAAGTTTGTCAATAGAATTCAATCTAGTATCGCTCTCTATACGTATGCGAAAACACTCGAAAAGATATATCTGATGGAGTAAAATATTTCACGAATAAACCTGTTGCTTTGTCAGTATTGAAATTTATGAATATTTATTGAAGTTTATCTCGTACAATGGAACGATATATTTATAAGAAAATTTCTAGAAACGAATTTATTCTTCCAAAAATGTCGAATTTATTTGCAAAAAAGGGGGCCATCTAAATCCAATTTCGCTTCCTCAACGAGAACGCATAAAGAAAAATTAATAAGATGTCTTGGAGAAGAAGGTACCTATGTACTTTCAATACCCATATTACATATTTTTTGCGGTAAGTGGAACGCGGTATCCTTTACAGCCTTTTTGGGACGTAGATCGGTAAGTGGTTTAAACGTAGGGGTCGCCATTCACTACAAAAGTCGGTCTTTAATCACTACTCAGGGTAAGTAAGTCGAATTTGCGTCTCCCTTTTTACACGATTTTTTATTTTATATTTCAGGTTTTCTTTATACATGTGTTCGAATGTAATTCGGTTCAGTGTATTGCTTCACATTCAGGTATTTTTACGAAAATAAAGGAATACGGACATTCACCCCGACTTCTATTTTCAAAGGGTTACAAACCGTCTGCAAGTGATAGGAGGACTTACAAGTTGAATTCAAATAATTAATTAATTTCACGAGCTGAAATGTTATAATTAGCATGTAACGTACGAAACCTCAAATTTTGATTCTGTCTATGAAACCGTAAAGAAGGTTGATTATAATTAAGTCTAGGAGCATGTTATTGTTATACAAAGTTTTGTTTTTGATTATTTCGTTCGCATTTACAAACACCTTTAACTTTATTTTAGCTCAGAAATTAAACCGAATGTAATGAATTTATTCCTTTTTTGTGAAGGAAAGCATTGAATTCCATTTGTATTGAAACGCGGCAATAAGATTAAAGATTTTTTGGAAAATATGTTAGAATAAGTTAGTTTTTGCATTACAGAAAATTGTTCAATAGAAATTCCATTGCAGGCCATCGATTAAATAAAATTCTATAGAAAGCTGTTTCTGATATTTTAAATTCGAAAAATACACTGCACAATCAAAATTAACCTCGCTTAAAGTTGAGTCAAACTTAAAATCCATCGCAACGATTATTAAGACAAATCGTTGCTATGGCATTTAAGTTATGCTTAACTGTGAGAGACACTTAATTTTGATGGTGCAAGTGGCCATAGGGAGTTATTGTGGGGAGCAAAGATCATGAAAGGTCTTGTAATATTAAAGAGGTTTACTCCTCGAGTATATCTGCATGTTTTCAAGTTGGAGCCAGCAACTACCGCCGAGATGCTGAGTGAATACTTGCACCCAACTTTTTGTAACGTAATCTGTGAAACAAAACATCCAAATTAATACTGATCATTTAAGGTAACAGTAAATTTAAGTGATTAAGGCCCGCTTGCACCACTTCTACTTAAATCCTTAAGTAATGTCTTGCACCAGTATTTACCAATAAGAAATTATTTTACATAGATATAACTTACTCAAAATCATAGATTTGGATGGTATTGATGACGATTTCGACATTTTGGAAATAGAAGTAGGATTTCCCCATTTTTATTAGAACAATTTATTACTCTACGTTAAGCGATTGGAACTCATCTAAACGATTTCACTTAACTAAAGGAACAGTTTATATATGTTACTGGGGAAAATTGAATATCAAATCTTTTTTTAAACCGCAATCGCTTAATTGGGTTTAGATGATTGAGTTCCCCCCCCCCCCGCGCCCCTCACTCCATTTTCAAAAGATTTACTTTGGGTTGTCACAAGTAAAAGTTATGCATGTTTTACTTTCAAAAACAGTATCTCAGGAGACAGGAAATAATTCACGGGGAGAGGGACGCCTAAGACAACAACGCAAACAATAGCACCCTAAAATGGGCTAGGAAAAGTATCGAGGGTATAGGCCATGTTGTTGCAACGTTATATCAGTGGCGGATTCAGCAGGAGACAAAGGAGGCTCTTGCCGCCTCCGGCAAGCCCAAAAAGCCTTGGCGCAAAGGCAAAAAGCATAATTTTAAATGTTATAGTCAATACCCAAAATTAAATATAGTAAAAAAAGATATAGTTTTTGGTGGAATGAAAATTTAACAAACAAAAGAAAGGAAGTGATGAAAATTAGGAAATTATATCAAACTAACAAAAATTTAGATAAAAAATTAGAATTAAAATTAAAATATAAAAACGAATTAAAAATTTACACATCATTAATTAGAAAAGCAAAAAATAACCATTTAAAAGAATTTGTAACAAAACATGGCAATGAAGAACCTTGGGGTGCAATATATAAATTAAGTAAAAACAAAAGAGAAGATATACCTTCAACAATTAAATATGGTGAAAAAATGACAACAACTTGGATTGAAACGGCAGCAAAATTGGTAACAAATTTAATAACAGACGATGACTTAATTGAAACAACAAAATTACAAAAGGAAAAAAGAAAATTTTTAGAAACTGAAATTCAAAATTGCAACAATTTCGAAAAGTTTACTCATAGTGAAATTTCAAATGCGGTATATAAACAAAAAGATAAAAAAGCTCCTGGTCCAGATTTAATAAATAATGAAATTATTAACAAAATTTATCCTTTTATTAGAAAAAAATTAAAAATTTTATATAATTCATGTTTGAAGTTTGGATACTTTCCAGTTTGTTGGAAAAAAAGTGACCTAATAATCATTAAAAAAACCAGGAGGAAAAGATCAACTTAATATAAAAAGCTATAGACCAATAATGTTATTATGTTGTTTAGGAAATATATTGGAAAAGTTATTAAATGATAGATTGAATTATTAGTTGGAAAAAAACAAAATTGTATCAAACAAACAATTTGGATTCAGAGAAGGAAGATCGACGGAAGATGCAATTTTGGAACTATTTAAAAATGTTGAAAATTCAGAAAAAAAATATGTTTTAGGAATATCAATAGATATAGCCGGTGCGTTTGACAATGTGATTTATCAATACAGAAAATTATTAAAAGTTATTTAACGGACAGAATTACAGTGTACAGTAATAAATATCAAAAGATAACAAAAGAAATCAGTAAAGGTTGTCCACAAGGATCAGTATTAGGACCTACTTTTTGGAATATCATTTTTAACAATAGTTATCAAGATCATTTCAAGGAAATTGCATATGCAGATGATAAAATTTTTATAATTGAGGAAAACTCGAGAAAAAAATGAGAAAATACTGGAAATGAAATAATAAAAAAAATTGAAAATTGGTGCACTGAAAATATATTAACGATACCGCATGAAAAAACGGAAATGATACTTCTTAAAGGGAATTTGGATATTAAAAGACCCCCTACAATAAAAATTTATAATAATCAAATAGAAATGGTAAATAATATAAAATATTTAGGAATAACAGGAAAAATTAAAACTTAACATGCATATTGACAAAATTTCTAGTAAAATAAAACAACTCTTTCAAAAATATATTTGGACATGTAAAGATAATTGGGGATTAAATAAAAAGACTTTAATAACTATTTATAAGGGTGCATTAGAGCCTGCGTTTTTATATGGATCTGTGATATGGGGGAATAGAATTAAAAAAATACAAGAAAAAAAATTATAAGTATTCAATCTTAGATTTTAAGAAGAATTTTTAACATGTATGATAGGACTGCAACAAATTCAGTAACAGTTATTTCCGGAATAATGCCTATTACATTAAAAATAAACTTAAAAATTCAAAATTATAATTTGAGGAAAGATAAAAATATTATTTTGGGAGAAAACGTAATAAGTTATAATACGTAGCTATCCATCTTATAACGACTCAAAACGGGGTGAAATTGACTAAGTGGATTTATAAAGACATTAGAAGATTGGGGGAAGGTTTAGTGTCTTTATAAATCCACTAAGTTATAATACATATATAAGAAATAAAAAAAAATTGATTTTGGACATCCAGCAAAAGCACATAAAAATTTAAAAAAATTTGAAGATGAAGAAGGAAAATTAACAAGAATTGAAATTAAAAAACAAATTGAAAATTATTATTTAAATTAATGGCAAGAGGGGAATGGGATCAATCGGACAAGGGAAGGGAAACATTTCAATACATACTAAACATCATAAATAGATTAAAATGGAAATTTTGGAGCATTAATAGAGACAAATTAAAACAAATAGAGGACTTTTTAATTCATATTCTTATAAAATTAAAAAAAAGTGAAACAAATATGTGTATATGTGAAAATGGGATAGAAAGTGCAGAACATTTGATATATGAGTGTGAAGAACTTAAAATTGAAAGAGAAGACTTTAAAAATTTATTAGAATCAAAAGGAATTATCATTTGGCCTGTTAACAAAATTTAATGTTTACAAAATAAAAATATCAGAAGTATTTTTGGAAGTTATTGCAGCAAAATTCAAAAAAGAAAACTGAGTAAAATTTTAAACAAGACTATTAAATAAATTTACAGGGACCTCAAAGTGGTTAGGGGCGGGCAACGAAGTCTAGGTAACCTTTTTAGGGCAATAAAAATCCTAGATACGGCCAACTCCGGTAAAATAAAAATAAAAAAAAGTAATAAAAAATTAAGAAAAGACTTATAGATAATAGGGGATATGCTGGAAGGCATGAGTACCTGTAAAACTAACCAAAAAAAATGGATGGAGCGTCTTTGCGAGCGAAGTGAAAAGTTTTATATTCACCCCTTTCAAAGCTTTCTCTGGATCCGCCATTACACTTATTACTTATTAAGTTTAAGTAGTGCCTAACAGTTTATTTCCCATTATTGAACAGTTCCTTTAAAGAAACTTCTTGAGAGTAGCGTTCACTGTAATAACGGTGCATAAAAGAAACATGGTAAGGCACATGGCATGGTATTGGTTACAAAGTAAAGTACAGTTTACACATTTCTTACGATACTGCAATACCCTCACAAGTTTAGACGCAGGGGTGGTTTTATTACACGCTTAGGTCTACTATGAATAATTCCAATCAAACACATTATCAGTATTTTTAGAGCAAAAGTTTTCCTCACAATCTTCAGAAATATTGTTATTAAATTTATTCTTGGTGTTATTTATCAACTCTGACTTTAGAGGTTAAATTTTGTTCTTTACATTGGATATCTGATTGTACCTTAACTAGTGAGCCATTTCTAATATTCTCTAAATTTATATTACTATCATTAAATTCCGTACCTATTTTATTATCACCTGTTTGGATATGAACAAGTTCCCCTGTCTCTACTGTCATATTCTCTACCTTATCCCTTTCATTTTTAGAATTTGGTCAACATGTCGTTTCCCAAGTACTCTACATAAATATACTTTTTCCTTTATTATTTCTTCTACCCATCCCTTTTTATTTGGGTTTCCATAATCCCTGCACCAAACCTCTGGCAACGGAAACAGCGAATTAATCGATACGTAGAATTTGCCTAATTTTTATTCGTATTCGGCTTTGTGGTTCAATAGTAGAGCGTTGAGCTATAAATCCGACGGTCGGGTGTTCGAACCTGGGTTAAGGTGAATTTTTCAACCGTGGCCGATATGGGAATTACCTTAGACCATTTTCGAGCAGAATGCCGGCTACTCCGAATTAGGTTTTCCTGCAGTTTTCCTAATTCGTAACCAGAGTAGTATAGAACAATTTAATACCTTCTGCAGAGGTACCTCTAAAAAGCATTATGCGGGTCACTCTGTAATTGGGCGCAAGCCTGTTGAGAGCCCAGAACAAGAGAGGGATAATAAATGAATAAATAAATGAATAAATAAATAAATAAATAAATTTTGGAGTAAGCAAATATACCAATATTCCAGCTTGGTAAATCAAAATGGTATTATATACGTTTATCAAATTATTGCTAAAAGAACGTTTATTAATATACATATTATCAACGTAGAACGGGAACTCTATGGCTTATATATACGAGCAAAAATCGTATGTTAAACGTATGGTATAAAATTGGTCTTCAGAAAATCTTATACCATACTACCAATACCGAATTTATCCTTTTAAAACGCTTTAAAACCGTTTATTAAACGTAAGTGTGTTGGCTGGGTTGAGTTTTGTACGTGATGTCCATCGCAAATTAGTGGAAACTTGGAGATGTTGCATTTAACATAGTGCACTGCTTCTAAAATGAATAAGTAAACATGGTAACGTTAAAATGCGATGTCAAACAGGTTAAGGGAGGTTTTCCTGGCTGATAAAATTCTTCATACTAGGGGATGCTAAGTGTGAATTGGAATTTCCTTCTCCGAAACTCCCAGGGAGCTGCTGCCATCCGAATGTGAACCTCAAATGCTTGTCGATCGCAAGCAAGCAAAGGTATTGCCGCGAAATTTCGTTACCAATTGGTTGGCACTAAAAAACTAAGTGGCAAATTCTACCCGTTAAATTTTTAGTAATATATGAATATTCAGCTGCAAAAGTTCTTTATTTTTATTCCGCAAACAAAGTTCAATCACCTTTTGTTCGCTAACGACGTTAAATAGCTTAATGCGAAATTATCTGCTAGTGCGTTGTAACGGAAAATAAATATCCTGGTGCGATTAATTAATTTGTCTTTGATCGGAATCCGAATGTTACCGAAACCTTCGTATTTCTCGATGGTTTCGTTCGATTGCGCAATAATTTTTTATCCTGGTGACTAATTCCTTCTAACTTTTTTAATCTATTACATATACCTTTTACCCTTTTTGATATGACCTGTAGTAATAATTAAGTCAATCATTTTTTTAAGAACAAATATTATTGAAGATATCCCCCGGAGTGCCATGAACTTGGGAAACTTTCCCGATTAATCCAAACAATGATTTAGCAATGACAAACGGGTTAGTCTTCATAAGGGATGTCTGACGTTCATGTATTTAATACACTAAATGTATTGTTAGAGGTCTTTGATCTCATAATCAAGTAGTTCCAGACTTTACTTAAGGACATTTAGCGATCGCGACATGTGGAAACTGCGTTGCGAAGCTGCGAGCAAATAATAAATATGGATATAGCAGTGCATTTACCTAAATGAAAATTCTGTAAAAGATTTGTTTCGCCCACTATATGCGCGTTTTATCTCGGCACAAATTGTTCTACATAAGGGCCAAACAATAAAAAAATTTATTAGTATTTTACCAATAACTTTAAATTGAAGTATTTTACGATCCAATCTTTGCGAAATGGAAGCCTTTCGTCGTTTTACTCATCCCGTCATTATCAACACGTACACGGCGTAAAAAAGGTGAGGTAAGTATTAGGGAGAGAGAATTTAATTAAGAATTTATGGGGTTTTTAAGATAACCTTTTAACACGCAGAAAGTTTTCGTAAATTTACTTACGAGGGTATAACACGAAAGTGCTTTTTTTTCGGTGAGATTTTATGTGTGCAGGAAGGGGTTGAGGTAGGAGGAAGAGATAGGATTCATCTATTCACAGAAGGGAATTGAGTTTACCCCTGCTATTGGAAGTAGACCTAAGTATATTCCACTACTTAGCACCCCTGAGGCTTTCGCTTACAGCGTCAACGCTTTTAACGTACGTACTAACTGCAAATTTAGTTTAGTAGAAGCACACGAGTATTTGTTAACTTACTGACGTTGCTTAACTTATACTGCCACTAGTCGACGTGTTCAATATAACTGTTCTGCCAATAGGATTTGTAAACTTCGCGTCTATAAATGAACCCAACTTTGAATGGAAATGGAAAATACGAATATGGAACGCATTTTTACTTTTCATTCCAGAAACTTAGATTGTAGGATAGTCAACCCTTATTCATTCATTCTTTATGTTCGTTGTTTTGCTTTAAATCATGGAATATGGTTGTTTGAAATGAAAATATTTTTTGAAAGAAGTACGTATTCTTTGTTTTAACAGTTAGTGCAGGGAAATTAGAAATAATCACGGAATTAATTTACAAAGGTTTGACACTTTGGGGAATTAATCGTAGATTTATATGGTATGGTACGTGACTCCTGTTATTTTGTTTACATTACTGTAAAGTCACATTCTATAAGGCAGTGTTATAACCTTCCTTTTTTACCAAAAATCGACTGCACAAAAATTTCTCGGGAAAATACATTTTCTTATTAATTTTACTGCGTAGAATCCAAAACAATTCGTACTTTTTCGATCAGACTTCTCACATTCTATAAGAAAATTTTTTTCCGGGTCGATCTGAGACAATTTTTTTTCGGGGCTCAAAAAAAGGCAGTGTATAACCTTCCTTTTTTACCAAAAATCGACCGCACCAAAATTTCTCGGGAAAACACTTTTTCTTATTAATTTTGGGGCGTAGAATCCAAAACAATTCGTACTTTTTCGATTAGACTTCTCAATCAAAAGTTATAGACTAGAAACCAATTTCGAAAGAAAATTCAAAGGGCTGTAACTTTTGAACTAGTAGCCCAATCTTGGAACTGTTTGACATTATGGATTCTACAGGCCACATTCTATAAGAAAATTTTTTTCCGGGTCGATCTGAGACAATTTTTTTTCGGGGCTCAAAAAAAGGCAGTGTATAACATTCCTTTTTTACTGTTTAATATCACCATTAAACAGGAAAGGGCGCTGGCCAAATATTAGAGAAATAGTTAATTGGGAAAGATAGTAGGATTAAGAAATAAAATTACATTGCATTATTTGTAAATGAGGACAATTTGCACACAACATTGACTAGGTTAGTTTTCAATTTGCAATTAACAGATTGTTAAGTCCTTAAAACACCATTTAAGAAGAGTAATTGGGGAATCAACACTTACATATGAAGAATTAACTACATTAACTCATCAAATCGAAGCGTGCTTAAATTCAAGACCAATAGGAAAGTCCAGTGATGTAGTAGACGGAGGTACAACACTAACACCCGGTCACTTTCTAAGAGGAAAACCAATAATAGAACCATTCGCGAAATCATCAGGTACAATAGAACTCAACTTAAGCAACAGATGGAAAATGGTACAAAACATGAAGAAACAATTCTGGAAAGCATGGACGACGGATTATTTGCATAATTTACAACAACGCTATAAATGGAAAACAAAAGAAGACAATCCAAAGATAAATGATGTATAGTACTCATCAAAGAGGACAACTTGAGTCCAGGGAAATGGCCACTTGCAAAAATCAAAGAATTACATCCATCAGAAGACGGCACTGTACGCATTGTTACCATCCAGAAGGCAGATGGGAAAGCATCAAAAAGGAGTATTCATCAACTAATACCAATCACGACAGAAGAAGGTAACACCGCAGAAAAAAATCAAACAGCAACATCACAACAACACGCATATGGATGCAATCTGAAAACATTCGTTATAAGCATACTAATGCTATTGGTCACAGTAACAGCAGAATACAATATTACATATCCAAAGCCAGGTTTCTACATTGAACACATGGGAGAAGTTCAAATTGAAAGAGGTATATTCCGAATCGATCTACAATACAACAAATCACGAATCAAAGAGGATATAAACGCAGCATTTCTAACGACTAGTAATTTCAAAGAGTTGTGCAAGAACGCAACAGAAATGACAGAAAACGTACAATGTACAGAATTGGTGCAACATATCGAGGATCAAGAAAATCAATTGAGATGGGTACAAGAGGGAATCAACTACATAAGTCAAACTCGTAAAAAAAGAGGTATCTTGGGGAATATATTAACGGCGATATTCGGTGTGAATGACGAAGTATACAAGGACATTGATGCGTTAAACAAGAATCAGCAAGAGTTAATGCGGAATTCAGAAAGACAATCCAAAATAATGTTGTCTACTATATCAAAATTTAAAGAGACAGAAAACCGCATCGAGAAGCAATTAGAGCGCTTCAACACTAAATTAAATGAAGCGATAAAAGCCATAAACCAGATGCAGAAATGGTATAAAACAATAGACGAAAACAGACTAAATATTCACATCTTAAGTACATATCAAACTAGCAGTGAATCTAGTAACAGAAGTACACAATCACTACAGCAAAATAAGAAACATCCACTACAACCAAGGGAACTTTCAAGAACTTATATCAGAAACCCACATCAGAAGTATTATTACATCGGCAGAGCAGAAATTACCAAGCATCCTCAAGATTTTACCACATCCAATAATCAAAGTAACTACAAAACAAACAGTGGAAGTGATTCATGTGTTCGGGTTTTTTCTGGTGGCAGAGATCACGGTATACGTGATTATGAAAGTCACCCCAATTCCTATAAAAATTGAAAATTCTACGTTTTGGACCTTAAATGTCAATGAAGAAATGCTAGCTGTGGACTACAACAATCAACTATATTTCGAAATATCAAATGAAGAATTCAAAGACTGCCTACAAACAAACAAACACAATTTTATATGTGCTCCCACTATGGTGAAGAAAATAGAAGAAAACAAAAATTGCATCATTGACGAAGTCTACAACAGAACAGAAATTAACCAATGCAATATACAACAACATGAGATTCAAGGATTAATTTGGAAGCAACTCTATGCCACCAATACTTGGATGTTCATCACTAATCAGTCCACACGTATCGCTATCTCCTGTAGTGGCGAACGACAGGAAATCACGATCAATGCCACTGGAATTATCAGGATTTCACAAGATTGCCTGTTGAAAACAAAGAAAAGTATACTCAATCCGAAACGGGATAAAAAGTTATCAGTACTAGGTAGCTACATAAAACAGTTTAACAAACCATATAATCATACAAGGTCAACTCAGCAAATAACCAAAGTAATAGAAGAATCAATATTCCATCCAGAAGACTCTTTTAAACAGCTAAAAGACGAAGAAGAAACTCTTAATGCAGATATTCGAAATATCAAATGGCGGTCCACAACATCACAGTCCATTATTACAAGCACGACAACTACCTTACTCATTGCAATTATCTTGGCACTCGTACTAGGAATAAGATTCTACATCCAGCACAGAAACAAATCACATACCAAGGACAACGATCACGAAGCAGTTCAGTTAGAACCATTATATTCAACTATTCTCGGGGAAACACAAAACTAAAAGATAGATTAGGGCGCGGCTGGCAGAATGTTTAATATCACCATTAAACAGGAAAGGGCGCTGGCCAAATATTAGAGAAATAGTTAATTGGGAAAGAAAGTAGGATTAAGAAATAAAATTACATTGCATTATTTGTACCTAAATGAGGACAATTTGCACACAACATTGACTAGGTTAGTTTTCAATTTGCAATTAACAGATTGCAATTAATTTGCCAATTGTTGTATAAAATTTTGTATATAAACAATGTAAAATGTAGAATAAATTACTATTGACACAAAAGTCGTTTAGTCACTCTACGTGAGCACGGGGCTTCCAAGTCTTTAAAATTCGGTGCATGAGACTGTGTACCACCCTGTGCTTACACTAAATAATATTGGGAGTAATCTCAATATTGTTCATTTACCAAAAATCGACTGCACCAAAATTTCTCGGGAAAACACTTTTTCTTATTAATTTTGGAGCGTAGAATCCAAAACAATTCGTACTTTTTCCATCAGACTTCTCAATCAAAGGTTATAGACTAGAAACCAATTTCGAAAGAAAATTCAAAGGGCTGTAACTTTTGAACTAGTAGCCCAATCTTGGAACTGTTTGAAATTATGGATTCTACAGGCCACATTCAGTAAGGAAATTTTTTTCCGGGTCGATCCGAGACATTTTTTTCTTCGGGCCTCAAAAAAAGGCAGTGTACAACCTTCCTTTTTTTCCAAAAATCGACTGCTCCAAAATTTCTCGGGAAAACACTTTTTCTTATTAATTTTGGTGCGTAGAATCCAAAACAATTCGTACTTTTTCGATCAGACTTCTCAATCAAAGGTTATAGACTAGAAACCAATTTCGAAAGAAAATTCAAAGGGCTGTAACTTTTGAACTAGTAGCCCAATCTTGGGACTGTTTGAAATTATGGATTCTACAGGCCACATTCTATAAGAAAATTTTTTTTCCGGGTCGATCTGAGACAATTTTTTTTTCGGGCTCAAAAAAAGGCAGTGTATAACCTTCCTTTTTTACCAAAAATCAGGATACACACATATTGGTTTCGAATATATAAAATTATAAGTTCAAAAATCATGATATATGTATTTGCAACAATAAGGTATAATAGTCAATATAATACAGTTTTGTTGTACTTATATTGCCATATTGTATTGGCCCTTTGGCCTTTGCAATGGTTGTTCTCAAAATAAGCTTATGCTTATCTTGCAGATTCAGCATCATTACAATTACATCATATGTTAAAAATTATTATATGGGTTGTTAAACTAACTATCTCTCAACCGCAAGGTTTTCATTTAAGAATGCGTTCTATACTAAACTGTATTATACACAAATAATAAACCCATTTCGTTAATAAACTATATTTTAATGTTTATTATCTATTTTCTCTTGGATATATTTAAATATCTAAGATCATATTTAATACAATATCATTATTATAGTGAGAATAATTTTGATTAGACATATTCATATTGTACAGCGTGTGTCAAGGTTTGTTTGATTTAATAATAGCTTCTCGTACTGATTACAATATAATTTTTACTATATGATTTTAACAATCCATTTTTCTCCGTGTAAATTCATTGTTAATTATTTGTAAATGAATTAATATGTTACAATATTGAAAGCAAGAAGTTGTAAAACATATTAATCCACATTCATATACCTCTTTATTTTAATTTGTTAGAAACTTTATCCCAATTTTGAAGTAACCCTTTTAAGGGCTACGTTATTTTCACACAGAAGACAAATTCAACCCACTTTTCCTTGTAGAGACCGAGCACATTCGGTTACATTTTGGTGACCACAACCCCTAATGTGAATTAAATCCATTTCACTCCTTTGAAATTTTGTTTCCACTACAGATTAAATGAATGTGCAATTCAAAATATTTTCCTCCTGAATTGTCTCCCAAATTATCATTTTCTACTTTTAATTGGGGTTGTATTTGCGTAGTTTAGGCAGTATAAATAAATACATAGGCCAACCAACCCTAATGGGTTAAAAGACAGTAGAGGTAACACGTATTTCCAATAGGACTAAATAGTCGAGGTATTTGTGATACGCCTAACATCGAAAAGAAAAGTCCTCGTAAATTCGAATTCTGTCTGGTAAGCGAAGCTCGTTTAGTTTAACGGTACCTATACTACAAGTAAACTTTTTCAAAGTAAAACGAACATCCGTTATCAAAGTGTGAAGGCGTTAGTTACGAACGCTAACAACAGGAATGGAAATGATCCAATTGTCTCAAAGAAAAAAGAATGCGACCTCAAAGAAAATAGGCCTACCACCCAAAAAAGCCGCTAACAGAATACCACTCGTAGATGTGGCTTCCTACAAAACAAAAACTGGAAGAAAATAAACTGTCTACCCGGTGTAGATGTTGGGTCTTAAATTTACGACTTCATTACATATTCGCGAAGCCTGCGTTGAAGGAAAATTTGAAAATCGAACCCGATTATTCCTTGTTTAGCGCTAACGGCGCAAATATATCACTTTCACTTGCGCTCTTAAAATGCACAAAATGTGCCACGCTTCCATTACAAGCGTTATTGTGGTTTCTAGAACGAAATCAGTACGTTTCTTAATTGCGTTAACGTTTCGTTCACTTTCGAAAGTAATTCTGTTTGAGTTGAAGTTAAGGACAAAACCGCTAAACTTTGACTAAGTCAAAAGAAATGTTTTCGAGGAAAGGAAGTTTCTTGAAGTTTATAAAGAAAGTTTGAAAATGCATCGTTCGAATGGTATTTTAATTGATTATTTCGTTTCATTTGAAATAATTTCCAACACTTTCTGCAGCTAAATTGAACGTTGTCGCCAGTATATAAGTACCGGATAAAGTATTTGAGCAAATATTCATTAATTATCCGTGGTTGCGCAATGTGTTTTTTTTACATTACGTAAACTACAAGCTGAGCTTCTCATTTTTCCATTTCATTACTATAAAAATGAACGAATTAGTTTTAGGTACCTATTGTAATGGTATTAAATTGATAGAGTTAATTGGTGTTTCTACAAACAATGTCACGTGCGAGATACGCGATGCAAGTGGTTATCAGTTCTAATGGCGTAGATCGAATTTGGAGTATCGTCGGGAATAACGATGTTGATTTTATTGGAGAACGAGGCTCTCTCAAGTCTTTCAGAGTTTTAAGTCAATGTTAGGATATTATATTTGTCTCGGAACCCAGTTGTGACCTGAGGGAAATTTTACGAAGGGAAAAAAAGTAATTTGACTAGATAACTGTCTGTTGGGTGGCGTAATGACCATTGTCTCTTTTCGTATAATTGCAGCAGCTTTATTTTTTCTTGTTCGGGGAACCTCCCCCTACGCATTACTGAAAAAATTGTAACTAGTATGTTTAGTTCCTCCAATTTCCCATTTTTAGTCTAAATTTACTGGACTATAAGGGGCATGAAATAATAGTTTTTCTAATTAATTGTTGTCAGGAATGTTAAACTAACGATTTGTTCATATCTGCTACACTTTTGTCTTATTTATTTGGTCAAATTTGAATGTTTTTAGAAGGCAGGACTAAAACACGTTTTCCCATAATTGTCTTCCAGTGAAAAATTTCAGATTGTTAAATATTCCTAACCTGGCCGATGGATAATTAATCAACAGAAGTTGAAACGCATTTCGGATTCAGACTAGGGATGGTTAATAATATATGTAGGAAAGATGACAACGTTAATGGAAAGCCATAATGGAATCGGTAGTGTAACTTCCGAACCGGTAAGGTAATTTCAAAGGAGGTGTGTATTACAAAATTCTTCGTCATTTCTGAAGGATCAGGTAACATAGACTCGAATTCTGCGAAAAGGGTTTTTTTTGTGACGACAGTCAAGCACAGCGTTCTACAGTGCCCACTGGAAGTTTGTTTATGTCAGGTCAGAAGTCTTAAAATTGGCGCACGAGGTACGCTCTTTGCGCAATCTTATTACGTTTCAAATAAACAACCAGTTTCTGCAGGAGACAAGTTCAGTTTATAAAAAAATAATGACATTACAATTCACGTCTGCCGTAGACTCTAAGCACAAGCAGCTCTAATGTAATCTCGAAGACAAAATTTTTCGTGCTCAGCGTGAAATCGGCTTACATTTAAAGAGATAAGACTTATTACATTTGTGACATTTCCGTTTAAGTTAGTAACAATTTCTTGCTCGATTGGTAGCGGCGGAGCTTTCGTTTAAAGTCAAATTCCATTTACGTACTTAAGCTTTTATGAGATTGGGGGGAATCATGTTTTATGAACGGGAGTAAATCAATTTATATGACCGTTAAATGTTAAATGGATTTGTAATTGGGGATGTACAGCTTAAGCGTCTTTCATTACCAATTATTTGCGATTTTCTTTTTTCAGATTTAAGGTGAAACCTTGTCGCATTTTTCAAGTCTCTACTTCTGATAAATTTAACTTATGCCCCAGAAACAATTGGATTCACAATCATCTCCATTGTCGTGGAATCGTAAACCAAAAGGGGTCCGTTAACTTGCCCCCCCCCCCCACTTAGAGATTTGATTGTCAAATTATTATAAATGAATGCGCTCGTTGTGCGTTCACATGCGCCACCGATAAAACCTCTTCCATTGTCGTTTTTTAGAAATACGAAAATACATTTGGGAGGAGCCCCCCCCCCTCCCCCCGCTACGTAATTTGACGCTCGTATCTATGCCACCTGAAACATGTGGTTATGCGCTCGTTTGCGCCACTTGAATTAAAGCTTATATAGGGTTGTTGTTAACCCTTTTAGCGTAATTATTTAACAAACATAAATATTTGATGCCCCTTTAAAAATGACAAGCCATACACTGAACAACTGCCAAGAAAGATTGCATTTTTGAATAAAAGAATTCATAATTTACAAACGACTAGGGGTTGCATTTTTATAAACACTTATAAAGGGTTGCTGTTAACCCTTTTAGCGTAATTATTTCACAAACATAAATATTTGATGCGCCTGTAAAAATGACAACCCTTACACTGGACAACTTCCAAGAAAGATTGCATTTTTAATTAAAAAAATTCATAATTTACTACGACTAGGGGTTGCATTTTTATAAACACTTATATAGGGTTGCTGTTAACCCTTTTAGCGTAATTATTTAACAAACATAAATATTTGATGCGCCTGTAAAAATGACAACCCTTACACTGGACAACTGCCAAGAAAGATTGCATTTTTAATTAAAAAAATTCATAATTTACATATTACTAGGGGTTGCATTTTTATAAACACTTATATAGGGTTATTGTTAACCCTTTTAGCGTAATTATTTAACAAACATAAATATTTGATGCGCCTTTAAAAATGACAAGCCATACACTGGACAACTGCCAAGAAAGATTGCATTTTTAACTAAAAAAATTCATAATTTACAAACGACTAGGGGTTGCATTATTATAAACACTTATAAAGGGTTGCTGTTAACCCCTTTAGCGTAATTATTTAACAAACATAAATATTTGATGCGCCTGTAAAAATGACAACCCTTACACTGGACAACTGCCAATAAAGATTGCATTTTTAAATAAAAAAATTCATAATTTACAAACGACTAGGGGTTGCATTTTTGTAAACACTTATATAGGGTTGTTTTTAGCTCTTTTAGCGTAATTATTTAACAAACAGAAATATTTGATGCGCCTGTAAAAATGACAACCCTTACACTGGACAACTGCCAAGAAAGATTGCATTTTTATATAAAAAAATTCATAATTTACATACTACTAGGGTTTGCATTTGTATAAACACTTATATAGGGTTGTTGTTAACTCTTTTAGCGTAATTATTTAACAAACATAAATATTTGATGCGCCTGTAAACATGACAACCCTTACACTGGACAACTGTCAAGAAAGATTGCATTTTTAACTAAAAAAATTCATAATTTACAAACGACGAGGGGTTGCATTTTTATAAACACTTATATAGGGTTGTTGTTAACCCTTTTAGCGTAATTATTTAACAAACAGAAATATTTGGTGCGCCTGTAAAAATGACAAACCCTTAAACTGGACAACTGCCAAGAAAGATTGCATTTTTAACTTAAAAAATTCATAATTTACAAACGACAAGGGGTTGTATTTTTATAAACACTTATATAGGGTTGTTGTTAACCCTTTTAGCGTAATTATTTAACAAACATAAATATTTGATGCGCCTGTAAAAATGACAACCCTTACACTGGACAACTGCCAAGAAAGATTGCATTTTTAACTAAAAAAATTCATAATTTACAAACGACTAAGGGGTTGCATTTTTATAAACACTTATATAGGGTTGTTGTTAACCCTTTTAGCGTAATTATTTAACAAACAGAAATATTTGATGCGCCTGTAAAAATGACCAACCCTTACACTGGACAACTGCCAAGAAAGATTGCATTTTTAAATTTAAAAAAATTCATAATTTACAAACGACTAGGGGTTGCATTTTTATAAACACTTATATAGGGTTGTTGTTAACCCTTTTAGCGTAATTATTTAACAAACATAAATATTTGATGCGCCTGTAAAAATGACAACCCTTACACTGGACAACTGCCAAGAAAGATTGCATTTTTAACTAAAAAAATGCATAATTTCCAAACGACTAGGGGTTGCATTTTTATAAACACTTATATAGGGTTGTTGTTAACCCTTTTAGCCTAATTATTTAACAAACAGAAATATTTGATGCCCCTGTAAAAATGACAACCCTTACACTGGACAACTGCCAAGAAAGATTACATTTTTAACTAAAAAAAATTCATAATTTACAAACGACTAGGGATTGCATTTTTATAAACACTTATATAGGGTTGTTGTTAACTCTTTTAGCGTAATTATTTAATAAACAGAAATATTTGATGCGCCTGTAAAAATGACAACCCTTACACTGGACAACTGCCAAGAAAGATTGCATTTTTAACGAAAAAAAATTCATAATTTACAAACGACTAGGGGTTGCATTTTTATAAACACTTATATAGGGTTATTTTTAACCCTTTTAGCGTAATTATTTAACAAACAGAAATATTTGATGCGCCTGTAAAAATGACAACCCTTACACTGGACAACTGCCAAGAAAGATTGCATTTTTAACTAAAAAAGTCATAATTTACAAACGACAAGGGGTTGCATTTTTATAAACACTTATATAGGGTTGTTGTTAACCCTTTTAGCGTAATTATTTAACAAACAGAAATATTTGATGCGCTTGTAAAAATGACCACCCTTACACTGGACAACTGCCAAGAAAGATTGCATTTTTAAATAAAAAAATTCATAATTTACAAATGACTAGGGGTTGCATTTTTATAAACCCTTATATAGGGTTGTTGTTAACCCTTTTAACGTAATTATTTAACAAACAGAAATATTAGATCTGCCTGTAAAAATGACAACCCTTACAATGGACAACTGCCAAGAAAGATTGCATTTTTAACTAAAAAAATCATAATTTACAAACGACTAGGGGTTGCATTTTTATAAACACTTATATAGGGTTATTGTTAACCCTTTTAGCGTA